>NC_092428.1:342500-432784 GCF_036169615.1 Heliangelus exortis | reverse complement strand
TTGAAGAGATAGCCGGAGGGCAGCGTGCAGCAGGAAAGCGGGGGCTGTAATTTCCATTAGGAGATGTCAATCAATCCTTCTTTTCAATACATCAATAATAAATCCGATTGGAGCTGCGGGCTGCTCCCCCCCACACACACACACCCCGGGCACTCTTTCTGTCCGGATGGGGAAGTGTGAGGGGAAGACAAACTTTGGCAGCAGGGAAGTCCCCGCAGGCAGCGTCCGGCCCGGCCCGCCCCCCCATCATCCTTCCACACCCCCTCCGCCTCCTTCGGCCCAGCGCTGGGCTCCGGGACCGGGTCAACCCCGGTCCGGTCCAGCCTGGCGCTGTGCGATGCTCTGCCCATCGGTTCTGGCGGTCTGGCAGAGCGACAGTAGCACAAGCTGGGGAGACACGGGCGATGTTTTCACCCCGGGGGTGTGCGCAAGCGATTAGAGCCGGGCCCGAGACCCCCCGTCTGAGCTGATTTATATTTAGTTTTCACTTATTTAAACGACACCCCCGCCCCCTCCGTCCCCACCCCACGCAGATCCAGCCCGGACTATGAACATCATCAGAGGGGGTTTTTTTGTTTTTTTTTTTTTGTTCAGTTATGTTCCACCGGCACCGCCACACCGAGCTTTCATTTTTCACAATTAAAAAAGGGGCCGGGATGGTGGGGAACTCCTCCAGCCTGACAGCTCGTCCTAACTCTGCTGTTAGCGTGTGCTTTGCACCTGCAAATCAGCGAGGAAATGGGGGGGGGGGGGGGGGGGGGGGGGGGGGGGGGAAGGGGATTTCTTTATTACTATTGTTTGTTTTAAACGGGCAAATATAGGAATTCCACCGTCTCTGCCTAGTTCAGTAATGACACCGATTCTCCTTTTTTTCCAGTGCGCTGGTAGGTGGCCGGGGGGGCCCAGGGAGCCCATGTCCGCCCAGGTAGGGGCGGACAGGGATGTGGAGCGGGCCGGCTTCGGGACAGGGCGGCACCGAGGTCTTCCCGTTGCCCTTAGAGCTCCACTGGGTCAGCAAACCCCGACCAAGAGCACGAGTTCCGTGTGCCGCCCGTCCCCGCCAGCGCACACACCCGGCTAAAGAAAGGGGTGATCTCCCTCACCCCCCCGGGCGGTGTGAGAAAAGAAGCTTAGAGGAAGGGAGAACACCCCCAAAGGACTGCGTAGCCATCGCCATCACCAAGCCTGTCCGTTTGATTTGAAAACAGCACCATAAGGAGCACACTGACACTGAACGCCGTCTCCTCAGCTTCCCTTTTTTCACACCCACCCCAGCCACGCGGGTTTTTACCCTGCTGTGGGTGTGGGTTGCTGGGCACAAGAGGCTTTTGCACGTCCCCAGACATCGCAATAAAGCTGGGTAAAGAGAGGGAGCGGGAACCCGGGCAGCCGGGTCTGGGCTTGGGGAAGGGAAGGAAAGAAGTGAAGAGAGAGAAATTGAGAGAGAGTCTCCCAGGCAGCTTGATCCCATTAGCTCCGTCCTTGGGTTGCATATTTATACGGTCTAGGAGGTGAACAGATGGACTATCAATTTAATTCCATCTTCAACACCATCAGAGATTGATTTTCTACTCGCTTTTAATTTTGCCATAATTAATTAGATCATTACAACTGTTTTCTATTGATCTCCCTATTTAAACCTCAGATGCAAAGGGACTTGGGCAGATCCTTTAAAAACACAGAAGGGAAAAGAAACAGAGAGCTTGCAAACTTTCTGAAGGTTTGTTTTTTTGTTGTTTGGTTGGTTTTTGTTTGGTTGGAATTTTTTGGTGTTTTTTTTCCCCCAGCTCCGATTTAGAGGATTTTTGGTGCAGAAAAGCGGAAAAAAAAAAAACAGAACCCCAAAACACAATGTTGTGGCCTTTTCTTTTAGGGGGCCTTTTTCGTTGCCTTGATATTTTTTCTTTATGTTTTGGTGAACCCGTGTCGTGTCGGTATTTCATATACGAACATATATAATAGATTTAATTGGTTCGATGATGAAAATACACGCTCGCACGTCTGTGTCTGTGCGTATTTGCGCGCACACAACGTGTTTAATTTTAGGCTGCGCGGAGGTGATGCACAAACATTTGTACACGGGCAGATCTCTCGGCAGAAAAGAGATGAGGGTTTCTGCAGAGCGGGTGTTTTTCATTGCCCGGATTACGCGTCTCGGCTTCTGCACCTGCCTCCCTCTCTGGACGGGGGATATTTCACCCTGCGGCTGCCCCAGAAATCACAAAAGGGGACCCGGAGCTGGCAGCCCCGCTCCCCACCGCCCGCCGGAACCTTTTCTCCCGAGCCTCCCCCGGCAGCAGCTCGGCTCTGCGCTGCCAGCCGGCGAGGTTTGCATTTTAAACCTCCCTTTGGGTTTCTGGTTGTTTTTTTTTTTTTTTGTCCTCTTTCCTTCCTTTCTCTCCCCCCCCCCCTTCTTAAAAAAAAAAAAAAAAAAAAAAAAAAAATCCCTAAATTAAAAGCTCGGTTTCTCTACCCAATTCGAAGGAACCAAACCTCCCTAATTTTTGTGCTTTTGCCGCGAGCGGTGGCGCCGGGAATAAACCGGCTTCTCTCTTCTGGGCTGTGTTTGAAGCTTTGTTTGCAAATCATAAAATTGACGGCGGGGGAAAAGAGAGGGGCGATCCGGAGACCCGTCCGCCGGCGGGGCAGGTTTCGGGGGCGCACCCCCCCCCCCCCCCCAGCCCCGGCCCCGGGGGGACCCGCCGAGCGCTCGGGGGGCCCGAGGCGGGGACAGTGCCGGTCAGAGGTACCAGAGAGAGCCAAGTTTCACGGGGTGAGAGGGAGAGTCTGTCGGGGGGAGAGTTTAGGCGATGCCCTGAACTTTCTAAGGACAGGAGAGAACTCCGGGAATGGGGGGCGTCGCCCAAAGCGGCGGTAAAATGGGCCGGGGGCTGAGAAGGGGCGGCGGGGGCTTGTCCGGCCGGGGGGCTGGAATCTACTCCCGTTAGGGAAAGGAGAGGGTGAGCAGGTGAGGTGTTAGTAAAGAGGGGATCTGTGGAGGAGAGGCGGGGTGTGTATGGAGCAGAGCAGAGGCAGGCTGCCTCCTGCCAAAGGAGGGAGTTGGGGGTGACGGTCTCATCCCTCCCTGCTGAATATTCAGCGCCCCCCCGCCCCCCTTACCTGCTCTCCCTGAGCTCTGAGCCATGGCTCCGCTGCCTAATGGCCCGTCTCCCCGGGACGGCTGCAAACCAGCAGATCCGCCGCGGCCTTTTCTTCGCTTCTCTCCTCCCCGCTTGGGTGTCTTGCTTTCCCCCGCTGACTTTCGAGATCTAGGCGCAACCACCCAAAACTAAACGGTTTAGATAACAACACACACACACACACCAGAGCACCACCACCACCACCACCAAAAAAAAAAAAAAAAAAAAAAAAAAATGCAGCCACAGAGAAAGAAACGCCGCTCTACTGAGCCGGGACAGGCTAAAAGGAGGGGAAAATAAATAACAACCAAAGCAAACGCAGCTCTGCTGCTGCTGCTGCTGCTGCTGCTGCGTATAAAAGTGGAGAGGGACTCACCTGCTCCAGTGTAGCAAGGGCTGTGCAGCCGGGGAGGAAAGGGGCCGGGGGAACCCGGGGGGTATTTCTCCTACGGGGGGAGCAGCTCCTGGACTTTGAATATGCTTCCCCGTGCCCCCCTTCCGCAAACTGGCTACCTGTAGGGAAGTCTTGTTGGAACAGCAGATTAATTTGTTGTCTTATTACCATAAAAATGTGCTGGGAAAGGGGCTGGCAGGGAGAGGGGGGACGCGGGACAGAGGAGGAACTTCCTCCAAGTTGTAAGGGAGGCGGTGGGCTCTGCCTGCGGGGGTCGGGGCAGGTGGGGGGGACCCTTGCGGTGCCACAGCCCCCCGGGAGCTGCCCACGCTCAGCCTGGGGGCTCGGGCGGCTCCAGGTGGGGTCGGGGGTGGTGGTGGGGGAGAGATGGGGACTCCCCTGTGTAGATTTTGGAGGCGGCAGGAGGCAGAGCGGTGGGGTCTGCCCTTGGGAGCGCCTGGCTTTGTGTCTGTTTGCCCGTCCGACCCGCCAGCTAGCCCTCCAGAGAGTTATCTGCCCACTCGTCTTTCCCTTGCTCCCACCGCCGTGTTTTGGTAAAGACTTCGTGACTGAAAATAAATAATAAATAAAACAAAGCTGCAAAGGAAAGAAGAAAAATCCCCAGTGCTAAAGACATCACTGAGCGAATATTTTTCTTTCTCTCTTTCTACCCCCCTCTTCCATCTCCCCATTGATTGAAAGTCTCTCTCAGCTCCAACAAGGAGTCCCAGGAAAAATGAACCATTCTGCTATCGATTCTTCATTAAAATTGCATTTCTGCATTTGCTAAATTGGTTTTAAAAAGCTTCCCCTGTTATTATTGTCTTGTCAGAGCCGGCGGTGCTGGGCAAACAGTATTTAAAAGCTTGGGACCTCTCCAAGATGAGGCTGCTGGGGGTTTTGTGTGTCTGTGTGTCTCTTTTTCCAAAGTGTTTAGCAAAATGTTAACAACACGGGCTGGGGAAAGGCATGCCCCAGACGAAAGTGGATCATTGTGAAAATAAAGAAGGTGGAGGCAGCGCTTTTTCTTCATAACACTTAAAAAATAATCGATTGCCTCTTCGAGCAAGGGAAGGAAAAAAATAATAATAAAAAAAGTTTAATTTTAGATATTGAAATGGGATGCCCAAAGTCAATAATGGCAGAAGGGGTATTTTTCGTCTGCAGCAGCCGCCAGGTCTGTCTGGAGCGGTTCTTTGCCTCGCTGCAGCCCGAGCCCTGCTCGCAGCTGCTCTGAAACGTGATTCCAGGGAGCGATGTTTAAATAAGTCCAGCTCACCCTCACACCCGCACCACATCCCTCCGACCGAGCCCCACCAAACCCCACGGAATCCCCCTCTCCTCCCTCCCCAAACCGGTGTGGGAAAAACCCAGGAGGGGACTCTGGGAGATTTACTTTGAATTCTGCAAATCTCTCTCGAAAGAGCAGGGAAGCAGAAATGTCTTCCTGATGTGTTTATCCCCTAATCAGTTCATTAGTTATAAACAACATGACATTAGAAGTTAGGAGGCAGTTGATATTAATTTTTATTTAACTAGTTGATGTTTAATCCGTCACGCCAGGCTGCTTAGAGAGAGCTGCCTGACACAAACCAGTTAGAACTTCATACACCGCGATGATCGGCCGGGCACCGGGACAAACAAACGGCGGCGGGGGCGGGAGGGGGACAGGGGGGGTCAGGGGGTGGGGGGGAGACGAGACAGGACGGGGAGAGCGAGGGGAGAGCGGAAAACCAGGGGAAGGGGGGACAGCGGGAAAGGGGGGTGGAAAATTCCCCCCTCCCCGGAATAAAAGGGGGGACAATAAGTATGTGACTCGCCAGGGAAAGGGAGGGTGGGGAAGGAGCATGAAAAATATCCCCGGGAAGCTGAGCCAACCGGGCCGGGGGGGAAGGTGCCCTTGCCAGGCACCCCTCCGGGCCTGCGGGGCGGCCTGGGGGCACAGGGGGGTCCGGGTAACCGGGCCGGGTCTGCCTGAGACCGCCCGAGGGTCCCGGCCGGGCGGGGGGCGGCGGAGCGGGGGTCGCCGTCGAGCGAGTCCTTTTTTTAATTAAAAGAGACGCCGGTTAATTGAGACGGGGCTGGCGGAGGGAGAAGATCTCTGCTCTTTAGCGACCTTGCTAGCCTGTGGGACCCCCGCTTTTTGACTCCAGGGTTTATTCCAACACCTCCCTCCTCCGCGGCGGGACCCCCTGTGCTTCTCCCCCCTGTGCCCACCCCGGGTGCCGTCCAGACTGTATCCTTGCGATCTGCTACTATGATACACGCCTGTATTTCACAGTTGAAGCGTTTCTTGGAGACCCAGGAAAATTCTGGGCAATCGCTCCGGACGCCTGTTCCTCCGTGCGGCTGTGGCTACCCGGGGAGCGTTCCTGCCTACCACCCATATTTTAATATCAATTTCCATATTAATCAATCACCCCATCTATCTGCTGGATAAAGGAAATAGTTCGCATTCCGAAGAAAATTGCCTGCTTTCCCGCAGTTAATAGTTAACTCCGGAATAGAAAAGTTCCCAGGGAAATGCGGAGGCAGAAGGAGCGCGGCTCTCACCGCTCTCTCTGCCCCCTCCCTCCCCGCCCAACTGCACCCCCACACCCCCGAGGACCCCCTGACCTCCTCCGCTGCGAGCTGGGGGCTCCGGAGCGGTTTTAGGAAAGGGAAACCGTGACTGCTGAGTGTCTGAGGGGCTAAACTCCCGATGGGGCGGTGGGATGCAGGAGGGGGCAGGCTGTTTCCCCCTAGACCGGGACTTAAAGTGGCTGCAACAGGTATCGGGGAGGTCAGTGGAGAAGGCAATAGCGGCAAGAGCATCGTTAGGAAACGGAGGCCGAGTCTGCTCTGCCTTTCCTGAGGCAAGATGGGCAGACGGGGTATTCAGGAGGGGACCTGCTGAGGAATATGCCAGGGAGATGCCCAGGGTCCCCCTCCCGCGGCCGCTGAGCCCAGGGCAGAGCCGGCCCCTTCCCCAGAGTTTGGGGGTGAGTTCAGAGCTCCGGGGATGTCCCTGTCGCTGTGCCCCGCACAGGTTCCTCAGTATTGGGCTGGCCACCTGGTTGGTGCCTTTGGGCCGTGATGGCGGAGCCGGGGAGAACACGGGGAGAGAGGAAGAGAGTAGGGAGGGAGCCTCCGCTCCGGGTCGGGACTCTGCAGGGCTGTGGGATGAGCACTTTGAGCTTCCAAAGTTGTGCGGCTGCTGCCGGCAAGGGGAGCGGCTGCCCCTCAGGGGGGCGGTGGTAGAGCAGTGGGGTGGGAAGGGATTTTCCAGAGGTGGGGATGAGTGCCCGGGGGGCGGTGGGTCCGGGCTGCCGTGAGGCACGGCCAGGGCTCCCGCTGCCCCCGGCCCTGTCGTCGGGTCCCGGGGTGCTGCCGGGGGGGCGGGCAGGCGGCAGCCGTCCCAGATACTTGGCGTGAAGTTGTCAGGGAGCCGTGGGGGTGCCCCCCGCTGGCTCGGGGTTCCCGCTGGCCCCGTTCCCCGGCGGGGCTGCCGGTCCCGCCAGAGGGGGCAGTGCAGATCGACGGCAGCTCCGCGACCCGCCGGGCTCCGGGCTCGGCCCGGCCAGGGGAAGGGGCTTCTGCTCCAGCCCCGGCGGGGGACGGGGGCTTTTATACCCACCCCTCTCCCCCCCACACACACACACCTCGCCCCGCTGCGCTGCGATAAGGCTGAGATTCAAAGGTGCTTCCCTAAATGTTTCCTCTCGCCTCTCCCGTCCCTTCCCCGGATGCCAAACCGGGGAAAGTCTCCCGGGGCCCGGTCTTCCGCACCCCCCTGCCAGCTCCCGGGGTTTTGGGAGCTGTCGGTGTGGGGATCGCTTCTCCTGTCCCCAGGTAGTTCAATACAAGTTTGAAGCCCGAGGAGGGATCCCAGCAATCGGGTGGCCCACGGGTTCCCTGTTTTTCGGGACAACCTGGGCGAGCAGGGACTGCCCCGGGGCTCGGGTCGGGGGGCGTAGGGTGGAAGTGAGGGAGAGGGACAGGCAGGCGGGGGACACCTGGTCGTGGTTACCAGAAAGAAAAGAAAAGGAAAGTGGAAGATGGAGTAAAAAAAACCCGAGAGACTGAGGGCACAGAGTGAGCCCTGTAGTAATGTGCAAAAGAAGGGGAAATAAAAGAAGGATGGAATTAAGAGAGAAGATGGGAATCAGGATGGATGGATAGACAGAGAGACATTGATTTTTACTGATATTAGAGAAAAAAAGGTCTGGATAAAAGAAGGGGACGTTTAATTTGAAAATGAAAGGAGGATGGATGGATGGATAAAGAGACAGAATAGAAATAACATTTTAATGCGACAAAATAGGAAATATGGGGAAACAGAAAATGAGAGGGGGAAAACCCTTTTAGCGTTTGTGGATAGCAAGAAGGGAGTAAGTGCGGAAAGAAGGAAAGGAAAAGGAAAAGGAAAGGAAAGGAAAGGAAAGGAAAGGAAAGGAAAGGAAAGGAAAGGAAAGGAAAGGAAAGGAAAGGAAAGGAAAGGAAAGGAAAGGAAAGGAAAGATTAGAGAAATTAGCTTTTTAGGAGCCGTCAAACAGTTGTTAGACATCAGAATTGGAACAGAAAAGCAGGAACATTTATGGCAGCCCGCGCCGAAGCCATTTTCCCATTGGCATTTTATGGAGCTCCTAAATCTCAGCCTATAAGAATGATTTCTCCCCTCACTTTTCTTTTTAGGTTCAGTTCCAGCGGGTCCCTGGGAGCGGGGGGAGCAGGCGCACCCCCGCACAGCGAGTGCGTTCCCCCACCCACCCGGGGGTCCCGCAACCCCCGTCCCTCGGCAGCCCCAGGGCCAGGAGCAACAGTTCCCGGCGGGTCGGGGCAGGGGAAGGACCCGCTCTTCCCCGGGTTCGGCTCTCCGGGGGGGGGCAGGGGCGGCCGGGCCGGCGGCTCTTGCCGGGGGGGGGTGCGAGAGCTGCGGAACAGCTTCGGGAGCAACAAAAGCCCTCGGGGTGCGTGATTCTATGATGCTATGAAGAGAGGGAAGCAAGGGGCTCTCCCTTCCCACGCAACCCGTCCTTACTCTCCGCCTCCACCTCGGTGGAAAACTCCAAAGCTGTGTGGAAAACTCCCAATACCCCGGGTGTAAATAACGATAAGAGGCTCAGTCATGACAACAATGGTAACGCGTTCCCGTGTGTTAAAATATCGGAGATACACGTCCTCCTACACCCGCTGCCTCCTCGGATCCCCGGGACGCGCTGAATTTTCAGAGCGTTTCGGGGGCTGGGATAGGTTTGGGAGAGGAATACTGACGGGAGGAGATGTAACTCGTGTGCCTTTCACCTTATCCCGCGAGCACAACCATTGTCCTTGTGACAAGGATCTCTGTTATGGTCTGGGGGCTGCAGAGAAAGGGGAAGTTTGTGGGTCTGTCTCCTAACTCCGCTGCGGCCCCCTCCTCCCCTTCCTTCCCCCTGCCTGCCCCAAGACCCCCGGCATCCCCCGGGCTCCGAACCAGTTGATATAGAAGTGTGTGCGAGGGGGATACAAGTTCCAGCCTCTCATGAGGGGAGAAGGCTGCAGGGGCAAAAGCAAGTTAATTTCCAGCCGATTTCTCATTACTCTTCTTAACGCCTATAAGGGAGAGAAAATTAGGCACACAGCACACGTTTTGGCCACTTCATAAAAAATGCAGATTTGAGAGATGATGTGAAATGTGCCCTCGAGTCAATGATTAAAGATAGCTGACTAGATTTTTTTTTTTTTTTTCCTATTTGGAGTTGAGATGAGGAATGCCCCTGAGCTCTGTAGGTCCAGGAAGGGTCCTTTAATAGCTGATAAATTGGCCCAAGAACTCTTTTGCCCCCATCGCCCTACTCCCTCCCCCACCAGGAGGGAGATGCGGGACCTGGGAAGGACTCTGGGGGGATTATTTCCCCAGGGGTTCTTGGAGGGGGAGACACACAGGGCCGGCCGGTGAGTGCGGAGCCCACGGCCGCTCCTGCCTTCTCCCACTCGTGTCAGGAACTTTCCCTCCTCACCCTCCAACCACCAGCCCTTGGGTTGTCAGCTTTGCCTGCCAGCCGGCCGAGGGATGAGGATTCTGCTCCAGCTGCATGAAAAGATCTGAGCTTTAAAAATAATTGCGGGGAGAGGTGGGAAACGAGCGTGTGATTCACGTGTATTTGGGAAGCGGAGGAAGTTGCGGGGGGCGGGTGGCAGCTGCCAGCGTTCCCCTGGGGTCAGGAGTTACTTTTTATCGCAAGTTTCCCCCCCAAAAAGGAACAAAAAGTTTTGTCCTCGGCGTGTGTCGGTGTAAAGGGAAGGGGCCCGCCGCCCCCCTCCGCGGCCACTCGTGAGCATTTCCCCAGCCCTGCCAAGGAGAAGTTGAAAGGCACAATGAAGTGTCAGGAGGAGCCCCGGTCCTGACAGATCCCCCGCTGCAAACTTCGGAGGAAGGAAAAATAGAAAGGGAAGGAAAGATAAGAGGAGAGGGGGGGAAATAAAATCAAAGCTTTCCAGCCCGCTGGAAGAAGAAATGTGTATTTCTTTTCTCTAAACACTCCTAATTTTTCAACCCAATTGAAAATAATAAAATGTATAAAGAAAGCAGGGATGCAGTTTTCCAGAGCTCAGCTGCTGAATAACTCCTCATCAACCGCACCGATTTCTTTGATTAATCCCGGGGTCTGAAGCAGAAGCAGTTCCAGTGTGATACCTTACACGCCAAGCTGCTTCTGCTTCCCTACTTTGTTAGACTCGTTTATGCGCATTTTTTTAAAACAATATTTTCAACTCTTTCCCCCCTAATAAATCCGTTTTTTGAAGCGGTACCTGCTTTCTAATTGCCCTGAATAAATGCCTTTCCCCCCCATCTCCGGCTTCCCAAATCCCCCAGCGCCCCGGCGGGGAGGAGGTCGCGGGAAGGGGGACCGGACCACCCCATCTTCTGGCAATTCCCTCTTGCTCTGGTGCTCAGGAACTTAAAATTGTAATTTCGTGTGCGAAACGGCACAGACCTCTCCATCCACTCTCTTGATGGGACTCGGTGTAACTACACGCTCTCCTCTAAGCAACTAGATAACTAACGAGTTATCTTGTTGCCAGACGAGTTGCCAATTCTCAGGTTCCCGCCGCAAACATCAGTGTATATGGTACATTCACGCGAAATATATTCGCCTGCAGAAGGGGTGGTGATCTATATATGAAAGGTGCATCATGAAGCCGAATCTCTAGATCAAAACGAAGAGACTTTAATTTCTAGGTATTTTATTGCAAATAACCGCCTCTTTGGGGACAGCTCGGGCACATTTAATTTCTGGAGAGATGCACCTGTGCAGAGGTTTGGAAGGGAAGGCTGCCGTGTGCCCGCACAGCCCACGTTTATGCACATGTATCATATGTGTCTCCTTCTCTTCTCCTCCTCTCTTGTGCATGTATAAAATACCAGCGTGGTCTGGGGAAGCTGCGGGCTCTGCACAGTTCTTCACTCTTTTGCCAGATGATGCTGTTGTTTATATAAACCCCTCACACTTCTCTGCCGGCCGGCTTTGCACCCTCCGCACTCATTTACACCATCGAGTCATTTATCCAGCTTTCTGTTCCCCATGAATTACCCGGCTCGGAGTTAACCAGAAGCACCAAATTCCTGCTTTTCTGATGAATGGACAATATTGCCTGCTCCTTGCAGGGCGAGAGAGAAAAATAGCTCGGGCAAACGAGCCTGAAGCCGGGGAGTGCTTGGCGGCGGAACGGGGCCGGGGTCCCGGTGTCCCCTCCGCCGGGCGCTTGGGCACTGGCAGAACCCCCCACGGGGGGTGGGTGCGGTGGGAGGGGGTGTGTGGGGCAGCGGGAGGGCAGGGGGATGGCTGCGGCTGGAGCCGGGGGTCCCCGGGCAGGGAGGGAGCAGCCCCGGGACCTTCCTGGGCTGGCTGGGGGCTGCTTGGCGGGAGGCGCTAATTAGAGTGTAACTGCCAGGTCATTGATTTCATGTTACCAGAGTTGTTGTTGTGCTTCTGTCTTTCTTTCTTTCTTTCTTTCTTTCTCTATTTTTTTTTTTTTTTTTTTTTTTTTTTTTTTTTTTTTTGGTGACACGGAACCTCCGCCCGGCTCCGAGGCGGCAGGAGCTGGGGGCTGAGGAGGGTCTCCTGCGAGGTCCCTCCAACCCACGAAACCCAATTAACCTCACACACGCACACTGCTGGCTTGGGAGTTGCAACCTCCAGACCCGGGGATCTGCCTGTTTTTCCTTTGTTGCTTTGTTGTAAGACTCCTCTGGAGCCGGGATCTGAATGGAGGGAGCATTATCAATGACTTTTAAATAATAACAAAGGGGGAAAATAAAAATAATTAGCCCCGCCTCTTCTAGTTTCAATTACTCTAATTAAAAACCCGAAAGGCAATTCCTAGGCAATATCTAATAATAGAATTAGCAATCGGATCCATCATTTCACACGGGGATTTACTTGCAGGGGTACTGTGCGAGCTCTATTAATAATAATAAAAAATCCTGCTAACCCTCTTTTTAAAATTAATAACTCTGTAATTATAATAATTTTATGTGCCTTTTTATAAGAAGAGGTTAATGTTGCCACAGTCTGGGGATGGGAAGGATGAAGTGAAGCGAAATACTGCTGCTTAAACTGACACCTTCCTATTTTATTAGGAGACATTATTATTATCAGACATCTGCAGGTAGAGAATTAAAATTAAAATCGCTTTCAACAATTCAATACACTTTTTATCAGCCATCTATCTGAAAATCATGAACATTCATCATCGGAGGCATTCTCCCTGAAAACAAGAACCCATTCAAATTTTATACAAATTATCATATTTATCATAGTCTGAAACTCTGGAGTAACATCTCCACAAACTGTCTGCCGGCTCCCCAGGGAACCGGATTCCACTCCGCAGCCGCTCAGAGCCATCCCCGCTCCCCCGGCCCTTCCACAGCCCCACCGCAGAGGCAGCGGGGGGAGAGGGATGCAAACGGCATTAAAAAAACACACAGCGAGGCGAGGTGCCGGGGAAAGGAGTTTGGCCGGGGGCAGACAGACTCGGGAGCCGGCCGGTTCGGAAGGAGGGCACCGGGTCACCTGTCCTTGCGAGGGAACATTGTTATTAGGAGCAGCGATAACAGTTCTAACAATAAGAGTAATGATACTGATAGTCATGTCTGATCCCTCTCCCCCCCCCCCTTTTTTTTTTTTTTTTTTTTTTCTGCTGGTGTTTTTTTGCCTTGCAGAATTCAGCCAGTGCCGGGAGGGAAAAATAATATATATATATATATATATATATATATATATATATATATATGTATGTATTGGCTGTTATTTATATGGGCACTCGGTGCTGGTGACAAATGACACGAATCGGTGCTTCCTGTTTGCGGGTTTGGATGAGACAAATCACTTCCCACGCTTTGCTAATGACAAAAAGTTCATCAGCGCTGAAGCAGGGGCTGGAGCCGCGCCGGCTGCGCCTTTATTTATCCCTCTGCGGGTCGCGCTGCTCCGGGGAGGGGCTGCCCGCCCCGGGGGGCTCTGTGTCCCCCACCCCCAGGGGGGTCTGTCTGTGTGTCTGTGTCCCCCCGGGGGCTCTGCCCCCGACCCCCCGCACCCTCAGCACACGGCGGAAAGTAGTTCCAATACGATGTTTGTTAACTAGGTTATCTAGGCTGTAGAAGATTTTAATGTTGAATTTTATAGCTTTACCACGCTCTACCGTCCTTGTGAATATTGTAATATTGCATTTTTTACAAGTTACTCTTCTGTTAATGTTCCAGCTAGTAACTTTTATAATCCTCCTCAATGAAATTTTTTTGTATTCTTCCGCACCGTTAACCTCAATGGCGGCACCTCAGCCCCTGGCAGGAGGCAAAGATGAAATGAATTCCTCTTTAATCAGAAATAATAATAATAAAAACACACACAAGGCTCCTTCTGCCTTTTACTTCAGCTCCCTTATTCGGGGTGGGGGTGATGCCTGGGGAGTCTCCAGCCCCCTGCCCCCCGCTGCACCCCTGGGCAGAGCTGAGGTGGGCGAGGGGATGGATGGTGCTTGCCCAGCTTTCCCGGGACTGCTGCAGAGGGTGGGGGGCACGGCCTGCCCTGCCCGGCTCCTTCTGCCCCCCCTGCCCTCCCTGACTGCTGGGCTGTGCTGTGGGGCAGGCGGGAGCTGGCAGCCTGCTCAGAACTGCAGCAGGGAAAGTTGGGCACTTCTTTTCCTTCTGCTCTGTTCCTGAGTGTAGAGTGATGGAGGTGCTCTGCAGAGCATCCCCAGACCCAGAGCATCCTCAGACCAAGAGCATCCCCAGACCCAGAGCATCCTCAGACCCAGAGCATCCTCAGAGCCAGAGCATCCCCAGACCCAGAGCATCCTCAGAGCCAGAGCATCCTCAGACCCAGAGCATCCCCAGACCCAGAGCATCCTCAGACCCAGAGCATCCCCACACCAAGAGCATCCCCAGACCCAGAGCATCCCCAGAGCAGTCTGCTGAGGTGGGCTCACTCTCTGGTTTCTCCTGATCTCAGCTGGGCTGGAAGTACCCAAACCCAAGATGTTTGTTTTGTTGGGTGGTCCCAGGTGGAGCTCCAAGACGTGTGTATGCAGGAGATGCACTCAGGTGGGATTTCAATAAAATATGTCCCTTTACATGTAAATAAGGGTGGAAATCACACACATACCCCCAGCCTGAGGTGCCCTCACAGGTGAATGAGGTTTGCAAGCATCAGCAGCCAGCAGCAGCAGAACTGTGATGATCCCAGTGCCCTTTAGGCCAGGGAGTTTGCTGTCAGCAAGGACTGGGTGCTGGTATTTCCCTGGTTAGCATTTCAGACCTTGGTGCTCAGGCTCAGCCCCCCTGAGTCTTGTGAGAGAGAAGTAATGATTGTGGGGTATGGGTGCTGGTTGCAGGGCACAGGAGCCAAGGGATTATATGCAACTCTCAGCTTGTGGGTATTTTAAACAGTGTCTTTTTAGCTTAAGATAGTCACAAGGAGAAACTTAGCTCAAACCTTAACAATCAGATGAAAAGGATATAGAATTCATTGTTAACTTGCTAGTTTCTTAGTCTGTAACTTCTTTACGATTGATACAATGCTTGGGGATTTTCTGAATCAAGCCAGATACCTTTTTTAAAAACACACAACTAGCTTTCTGGTCATTTCAGAGAATAAAGATAATTTTGCTCTCCTAGGAGCCTGCAACTGGTACTATTTAGACAAGTGTTAAAACTTCACTGGTATTGCTTCTTGGTGTTTTTTGTGTTTTTTTTTTTATGCTGTAAGGTGAGCAAGTACAATAGGTGCAAGTTTCTCTTAAAAAAAAGTGAAACAGTGGAGGGGGTTAGATTATTTTAACATAAATATTATTTTTTTAAACTAGTTTATACTTCGCTGTCACCTTGTAAGGCAACGACATAATGCAGGTTAGTTTTGGCTCAAAACTCTGGAGCTAGGAAAGAATTATTACTGTTCAGAGCCCCTGTCTGAGAACCTCATGGGATGCTTTTGGGCTGTGAAAAGACAAAGAATTTGATGTTTACTCAGGAGCAACTCTCCCCTCCCAAGAGAGCTGCCAGCAATCCCTCTCTCAGTGGGGCTGCTTCACACACACCTGGGGGAACGTGACCTCAGAGGAATTTTCCTGTGGGTCTGCAGTGTGCATGGGCTCTTCTGCAGACATGTCCACATGTGCCTGTCCTGCCTGGGAGTAAGTAAATATTAATTTACACCTCGGTGTGTCTGAAGGGTGTGGAACTTGTGTATGGTGTCTGCAGGTGTCCAGTGGACACGCGTGGGAGTGCGTGGGGGCAGGTGGGGATGTGTGGGTCTGCAGATGTCTGAAGAGGGGTGTGTGGGCAGGGCAGGGTGAGGGGGCTGCAGGTCTCCTCCTGCTGAGCCTCAGCACAAAACTGGAGCATCAGAAGGACCCTGGCTGACAGGATGGCAGGACCATGCCTGCTCGCAGAAGATGAAGCAGAATAGACAGGATGAAAGTTATTTTTGTCTATCAGCTGAAGCATTATAGAGACATCAACAAGCTCTTGTCTCATGCCAGCTTAATTCCTAGTTAATCAGCAGTCTGCTTGGGCAAAGGAAGGAACTCACATCAGGGGCTGATGATGAGCCAAACTTCCCGATGCTGCTTCAGGAGCCTGGGAGGAGCCCTCAGCACTGCTCTGCCTGCCCGTGGCTGCTCTGCTGCCCACCCAGGGATGCTCTGGGAGAGGGGACATCAGCTGGGTCCTGGTGGGACCCACTCCTGCACAGGGACTGTGGGCTGGTCCCTTGGCTGTCCTTCCCTGGGCAGTAAGCAGAGGCTTGTTCTTCACCGTGTGTGACCGGGTGCCTTACCCTGTCCAGTTTCAAATTATGTAAATAATTCCAAGGCTTCCATCCACTCTCTTGGGGCACTTCCACATAACCTGCAAGTGGACTCCTGTTCCACTCCTGCTACCTCTACTGAGACTTTCCTTTGCCTCTGGACTGCCCTTCCTCCCCTTATTCCTGAGCTAAACCCCTCGTGGCCCATGGCACTTGCATACTGCAGCTGAGAGCCAGCTCACTGTCCTTTCTCACCTGACTTTCCCATCTGCTTGCTGAAAAGCCTCTTTCCTCCTTGTTTTTCATCCAGCTACTTTCTCCAGTGCCACCAGAGCCGTGTGGGAGGCTACCTGCCTGCTCTGGGACTGGTGTGTGTTTGTTGACCTACAAGCCAAGCTAATTACAGTCTTGATTGCACAGACCATGGCCTGATAGTCACTTTCTGGGAGTGACTGGTGTGGTGTCCCAGTGGACAGATGTCCACAGACAGTAATGGGAAGCAGCATATTCTCATCTGTGGCTGCTTGGGACTCAAACACATTACCACGAGGTGAAGTGAGCTTGGGAATGCCTTGAGTGTTTTGCTCCTCTCTTCTAAAACCCCTCACCTTCATTATGAGCAACCCAGGAAGATGTTATTTACACAGAAGCGGGTGGGGAAGGCAGAATTGGACTTCCTTTGGTGAGAGTGGCAGATGGGAAGTGTCCTGGTCTGTCTGCTTGGGTCCTGTCTGTCCTCCTGTCAGGTTGGAGGGGACCTGTGAACACACTCTGCCTTCTCAGTTGCATCTGAGTAACCCTGGGCTCTGCTCTGGGGCTTTGTTTGCTGCTGGGGAAGTGGTCTTTCCAGTCCTCACTGCATCCAGATATGGTTCAGGACTCCCTTTCCCCCTGTCAGCCCTAGCAGTGATTAATAAGGACACACATTTCCTGGGCTTTGCACCCATTTTTCTTAAAGACTTGTCTGCCAGCAGTGAGGAGGCTGAGGTTATAAACCAGAGCTGCTGCGTGAAGGGCCGGGGGGCAGCAAATCTTGGAGAGGCTCTGATGCAGTTCCAAACATGGAGAGAGCACAGGGGAGCAGCTTGCAGAGACAAATTCTGCTGTCAGCTGTGGGCTCCCTGCAGCTGAAGTGAAACACAGGGATGTGGGGTTCATTGTTACCCACAGCCATAGCTCCTCGGGGGGGGACAATCCCAGCAGTAGCTGCTGTGGTACATCTGGCTTTTGCAAAGCATTTCTTCCCTGTCTCAAAGATCAAGAAAAGTAAACAACTGGGCACCTTGGAATGTTTTCCATCAGGTTCCAGACTTTTTGCTCCTCTCAGTATGGTTTCTGTGAGATGTAACCTGGATGCTGGGAACCCAAGAGGTTGAGTGGTTGTGCTTTTTCTTGTCTTTCTCAAATGGATCGTGGTCCAGGTGTGTCTGCCCTGGCAGTCAAAGGGAGTCTGGGCTATGCACAAAGCTCAAGGCCAGTCTCAGCATCCAGAAACCACTGACAGTGGCAGGGAGGTGTCTTGGGATTGTTGTTGCTGCTTATTCTGTGATAATGCTGAGTTTTTTGCCACAGTGCAATGATACTGAGGGCTCTGGCTGATCAGAACAGCCATCCTGAAAGCAACCCTGCCCTCAGGAGTCTGAAACAGAACACATTTCAAATTGAGCACTTTAAGCTTTTCTTAGGCAAACTTTTCCCTGTGACTGCATTCAAAGGAAAAAGAGAAAGAAAAGCAGATTCAGGACCTGTTCTTTTCAGTGGTTTGAAGCACTCTGGAGATTCCCAAGTTCTGTGTTTCAGCCTGTTGCACTCTGTGAGGGCCTGGGGCCCTGGCAGAGGGGGGAGCACAGCCCCTTCCCATCAGCAGTTGGTCTCCACTCTTGCCTTCCTCCTCCTCCTCCTCCTCTCCTGACACACATGTGCTCTCAGCTGTGACCCCAGCAGGGAGATGCTGCTCCAAAAATGATGATCCAGAGCTCCCTGGTGCTGCCCCAGCTCCTGGTGGGGCTCAGCTGATGGGCACATTTTCCAGGGCAGGCAGTGCTCAGCTTTTTGATGGATTCACCCCCAGCTGCTGTGGAGGGAGCACAGGGTGGGTGCAGGGGGTCAGGCAGGGGAGGAGGAGGGGAGGCTCAGTGCTTCTCCCTGTGACTGCAGCAGCCTGCACGTACGGGAGGGATGGAGGGGAAAAAGGGATGAAGGCAGAGAATGGAGAGGATCCCAGCTGGTCACCTCTGAAACTGGGATTCAGCACCTTCTTCCAGCGATGGCCGCATCCTGCCAGAGTTGTGAGAAGCTGGTGATAGCAGCCAGAATGCACCAGCTCACAAACAAACAAGCAGAGAGAGGAATAAAGGGAGGCAGGAAGACAGGTGCCCCTTGGGCAAACACTTGTTAAATTGACAAACTTGTAGAAAATGATTAAGGCTCTCGCTGTTCCTGGTCCAGAGGGGCCCTGAGCTGCTGCCTCGAGCTAAGATACAAAGGTAGTTCCTTGGGAGCCTGCAGTGGACAGGGCACAGAGGGAGGTGAAACAATTACTGCCTGTCTCTGCGGTGCTGTCTCTTGTCAACTGTTATTTATGTTTCCCCAAATGTTGCAGTCTTCTTACAGGGAAAGCAGGCCCTGCCAATCTATGGCAAAATAATTGCAGCCGCCTTTCTCTCCCCCTCCCTCCCCTCCGCCTCTCTCCCTCCTTCCCTCCCTCTCTCCCTCTCCAATTTCCCTTGGACTCCTTTGATAAAGAATGGGGATGTAACCCCCACATCACTGTGGATGGGTGGGTGCGGGTGCTCTCTGGTGCTTTGGACCCTCTTGGAAGCCACCCTAAGACAAGAGCAGCTCCTGCTGAAGGCATTTAGTGCCCTGCTTTGTCTTGCCTCTCTCAGCTTGCAATTGAAGCAGTGTAGAAGTTCTCCCCTGCCTTTTGCAGCTGCAATGTGCTCCCAGGAACCAAGTCAGGAGATGTACGTGTGGAGTTTCAGCTGAACTGACCTTACCAAGGGTGAGGGAGGAAGGAAGGGTGGTTACAAACCTACTTCCCACCCCTCTTGAGGGCTTGCCCATGCTCCTACATCTATTGCCCCTGCACTTGATTTTCTTGGGAGGTCTCCATCCAGACAGCAGAGTCAAAACAAGGATCTCAGACTGGGACAGCCTGAGCAGCCAGGGCCAGTCCAGGGCTGAGGCTGTGATTGCTCAGTACAAAGGTGTGGAATAGGGCTAAATCTGCAGTGAGCCCTCCTGGAGATCACCCTCACCAGGGACCCAGTGCCTTCCACCAGCTGCTGGGGCTTGTGTCACAGTGGAGCCTCTGCTCTTCTCTGCCAGTCACACAACAACGTGGATGGCAACAAGCAGAGACTTTTGTCATCTCTTCTGGCCCCTCTGAGAGCAGGGATGCTTTCAAGGAAAGCCATCAGCACTTTGACGTGGTTGCAAACTTTGTGCTTCCCCTCCCCTCCTGTTCTGCCTGCCATCCTCCCTGTCCCTTCATCCCAGACGTGCACAGAGCCTGTCAGGAAAGGGTTAAGTGCTGCTTACCCCAGCCAGCTCCGCGTATTTAAAGTGAGTAAAGGTTTAATTACCAAATGATGACAGTGTCATATGGTTTTGGTGATGGCGCGTGGCATTCGATGAATGCAGAAGAGGGGAGGATGTGAGAAAGACACTGAGTGGCAGTGGGGAAGCGAGGAAGCTAAAAATGCCAAAGACAGTAAAACATCTGTAATTTGCAATTCGCTAGTGTTCGCTGATTGCTCATGGATTAAAGATTAAAATCTATTCTCTGGCAGATGGGGGAGAGAGAGAGAGAGAGAGAGAGAGAGAGAGGAAATTCTTACGAGCATGTTTTGCATCTGCATTTCATTCTGCTCCTCTTTACAATAATCACGGATGAGGAAATAAACCCAGATCTGGGCTGGCAGGAGGCGGGGAAAACGCACAATATAGGCAGGACCCAGGCTGCTTCTGCTGCTGGGAAAGCCGGGCAGGGAGAGGGGAAGGAGCTGGCACCAGGAGGGCTGCTCGGGGCCGGGGACTCTGCTCTGGCTGCGGGAGGCTGAGTGTTCCCGGGAGGCTCGGAAGTGCCAAGAGCCAGAGCAAAGTCTTTCTTCTGGTCACCCCAGTTCTGCACTGGGGGGTTTCTTTGATGGGAAGGGGACGTTAGCCATCTGTCCTGTCTCAAGGGATGACTGAGCCTGGCTACAGTGTCCATGACGTGATGTTAACGCTCGCAGGCAAACAATACAAGTAGAAATAATGTTTGCAAGTATAAATCATTTTTATAACTTCAGCTAATCAGAATCTGTCCCTTTTATGGGCATGATGAGCTCTCTCTCTCTCTCCCTCTCTCATTCTGACTCTCACACAGGGTTTCTCAAGTGTGCAGGACATTAAAAGAAAAATGGATAATAAAACTGCAAATGCAAGGTCTGCTCCTGAGCGGGGCTGGGTCCTCCTGACTCTCCCCGGCTTCCCTGGAGCCAGCATTCCTGCTGGGGCAGGAGGCAGCCCCAGCTCTGCACAGGAGCTCGGTCCCTGCAGCCCAGCAGAGCCCGAGCAGTGCTGCTGGCAGACCTGCCTGCTCTGCAGAAATTCTGCTCTCTGCAAGGGACAAGGATCAGTCAAGCGATCAGGAGAGTGGAAAGGGACTCGCAGCTCCTGGGCCCTGCTCCTGGCACAGTTCTTCGGGCGGTTCTGGTTGCCAGGAAGGGCGATTTCTCCCTGCTGCAGCAGGAACCAGAGCAGGAGAGGAGCTGCAGCTCATCTCTTGTCCAGCTGCCTCCTGCTTCACAGGGTCCTGCCTGAGCTCCAGCCACCTGGATAAGGGCTTTTTCCTGTGGGAGTAAAATTTTGTTGGGTGTCTTGGGAGATGTTGTTCAAAGCTGAAGATGGTGTGACCATCGCACCATCAGTGTCAGTGAGAGCAGTGACTCTAAAATCAGTGAGCATTGCCATAGCTTTTACTCCAGGAGCATGCACCCACCTCCACCTGTCTGCACACACAGGGACACCCTGACATCTCTCATCCAACAACCCCATGTTCCTGCCTCTCCACTGTGATTTTGGGTACATGGAAATGAGAAGGTGAACGTGCCAGAGGGAACGTAGACTGGGCTGGGCCCAGTTCAAATGGATATTTGCGGTGGAACTGGGAAGGGGAACTGGTCTAAATGTCCTTTAGGTCCTCCATGTCACATCCCTGTTCCAGTTGTCACCTAGCTCCAAGTCCCCCACGCTGTGTTCCTGTCTCCATGTCCCCCCTGAAGGAGCCCCAGGTCAACCCCCAGCAATCAGATTGCTTCACACCAGTACCCACACCTGGGTAAGGTGTAAAGGCACAACTGGAGGGGGCAGGAGGGGGGAAGGTAGTTAGGGCCTCAGAGATCTTTGTGCACTTAATTGTCCTGACCAGCCTCAGCTGGGACCCCATCCACACCCCCTCTGCCCATTGGTCTGGCAGGTTTCATTTAATCTGAGAGCAGCCCCCTCCCTTATTGCTTAATTTATGTTCTGGGCACAGCCATCTTCAGCCCTCTCTTGGGGAAGGATCTCAGACCAAGATTTCATTTTGCTTTTAGCCCTGTTGCTGGCACCATCACCCTGCTCCTGACTGGGCTCCTGGAAGGACTCTGGACCTACATCCACATCCTGTTTTACCCAGGGATGCTGCTGGACCGTGTCCTGGTGTTCCTCCTTAGGTACTGGGGAACTGCTCTCTGGCTGGGGGTGTTGTCTCTGTTGTGTTTGCCTTTGGTTCTTGGCTTATGTCCTGTGTGGTGGAACACTTGGGCTCTGTTGGTGTTTTGGGATGGGAGGAAGCATCCCAAAGCATTGGGCAGTACTGGTGGGGGAATGTTAATGGGCTGTGCCAGACATCAGCTGGAGCTACCAGGAAAAGTTAGCTGAGAGATGGGTTTTGTCTGGGCAGTGCCTGGTGCTGCTGGGCTGCAGCTAAGGAGAAACATCAGGGTTCTGCTGAGAGAATAAATAAACTGAGCTGTGGTAGAGTGGGGCTGGAAAGGTTCTGCTGAAGGATAGTGCCAAGGTAGGTCATCTGACAGAGGTTTTTGTTGTGTCTGGGGAGCAACTGCAAAGTGTTGGGGTGTTGTTGAAATCTCTACTGAAAAGGTAGTTTTATATTTATAGTTGATAAATGGGAAGGTGTCAAAGGGAGAAAATAATGTGCCCAGGAGGAAAAAAACAAACCAAAAGCCAACCCAGTATGTGTGGGCAAAAAAAAGGAACCAGCATTTGATTAAGAAGAGGAAAGTGATCTCTTTGAATTGGGTCGCTGCTGTTGGACCACTGGGAAAGCAGTGTCTCTGTTTGGAAGTGATCTGTTCCACCAAGCGAGAAAGATGAGGCAGAGCAGAAGAAAAGCTGAAGAAAGATCAATGGGAGGAGGGGGACAGCATGGCAGATTTAATTAATTACTGCATATTAAAATGTTTGTTTACAGTAACAAACAGCTACAAGAGGTCTGATGTTAATTAATTTACAGCATTTTTCACCGGTCCCTTTGCCGGTGCTGGCAGCCAAGGAGGTAACACCATGGCAGGTAAGATAATGTCCCTCTGGGCTTCCAGCAGCCCCTCGGAGGTGAGCTGGGCAGCTAGAGTGGTTCTGCTGGCTGATTCTGCATGGCCCTGGGCTCAGGGGTTCTGATCCAGCTGCTGAAAGGGACATGGAGTGCCAGCCTGGGCACACGGTGCTCCAGCTGGGTACTGCCAGGGAGGCTGTTTGGGTAAGAAAGCCAGGCTTTTGGGGGTGTCACTTCTGTGTTGGCTCTGCTGCAGGGCAGGGGTACTGTGAGGGGGCAGAAAACTTTGTCACTGTGGGTCCTGGGCAGCCTCTGTGGTGTTCAGGATTGTGCAACATCATCTCTCTGGGGTTGGCATGCAGGGCTTTGCTGTCTCCTGCAAGTGTGAAGGCTTCTGGAAGGGCACGTGTGCTGCCCCAAAGTGGATGTGGTGGGTCTGGAAGCTCTGTTGCTGTGAAGCAGCTGGAGTGCTTAGCAGAGGTCTGAGAAGCCTTTTCACAGGCTGCATAATGTGCTCGTGGATGGGCAGGTAATTAGGCATGGAGAGAGCAAGGCTGAGCTTAAAACCTCTGATCTTGGTTTTGCTGGTGTTAACTGCAAAGAAGCAGTACAGGAGGTCTGGATTTCACACCTGGCTGGTTCCTGGGGCTGATAGAGCTGTGCTCTCTGCTCCCTTTCAGGGAGCCCTTTGTGAACACAGCTGTCTCTTGCTCCTCTTGGTCCCCCCTTGCAACCCTGAGATTCTGAGCACCACGGAGAAGAAAAGTCAAATCTTACCCCATTCCTGCCAGCACTGAAGGCTTCCAGCTGGAGTAAATCATCCTGAACTTCAGTGAACCTCAGCTGTGCCAGCTGGGGGAGACTGAGCCTCTGTCTTCCAGCTGCCTCAAGGGGGAAAAGTCTTCTCCCCCTTTTGGAAGCTTCTGATCTGTGGGCTTTGTCCTTAGCTCCTCGTGGGCCTTTGCTGTAATCCCATAATTGATCTTTGCAGTGGCCCTGGTGCTTTCATTGGCAATTAACCCTTGTTGCTGGGCCTCTGCTCCTCTGGCAATTACCTCTTGTCACTGCACTTCAGTTCCGTGTCCTTGATACCTGGTGTTAAGAGGTCCCAACATTGGCCTGCCCAAGCAGCCCTTTGCTGGTCACAGTCTGACCTGCTGTAACTCTGGACATGTGCCACTCTGCTCCTCCCTGATCTCAACATTAACACTTGTCCTCGTTCTCCATTTTCCTGACCTCTCCAATCAGTCCCTGTGACAGAACCACAGTGGGAGCTGGATGGTAACCAGAGCACAGCATCCTGGCAGGGAGATGTGCTGGAGCATGGGGCACAGACAGACTGGGGTAACATTATTATTATTATATATTATTATTATTATTTTTAATTATTATTATTATTTTTATTTATTGATGAGGCACTCAGTTGCCTGTGAGTGCATGTGGGGGCCTCTTCACACCTCTGCCCTTAGCACTGAGTAATTCCTGCAGCCCAAAGAGAGGATGGTGAATTCAGAGATGAGAAGGGGTTTCTTGGTGGCAAGCATGGCAGGCTGAGAGCAAGTTCTTCTCCAAGTACCACACTGTTTGAGATCAGCCTGCAAGGCAGCAAAAAACCTTTGCTGATGAATGGCTTCTGGAACTGTTAAAGGGCTGAACATCTGGGGAAGACACCGGAGCAGCTGTTACTGCTCTTTAACTTTCCTTCTGCTTTGCCTTTAACCAGAAAAATGCTGGCAGAAGGTACAGGTGGGGAAAAGGCCCTGGATGGAGGAGTCCCACAGCCCTGTGGGTGAGATCACAGCTCATTGTGCCAGGGGCTGGTGGTTGCACTTGGCAGTTCCAGTGAGAATGGAACCTGTGGCCTTCCAGGAGTCCTGTAGACAACAGTGGCTGTTGGACCACCTGAAAATTTCTGTTTTGTGGCTGTCTGCTGTTTCTGTGGTTAATCCATGCTCCAGGAGCAGGAGTGGGTCACTTGAGTCACTTGAGGTGTCTTACACAGGAAGCTCTTGTGAGGCTGAGTCACTGCAGCAGAGATCAAGCACGTTCCTTGTGCAAGGAATACTTCAGAGCTGTCTTGTAGCAAGCCCTTCCTTTTCAGAGCTCTGAACAGAAAAGTTAAAGGCTGAACTTGTAACAGCTTGTACTTACTATGAAAAATGTCACCAACATTGGTGGCAAAGCAGAACACAGCAAGCTGCTGTTTTAGCATCATTCTCCTAGTGCTCAGAAGTGAACAGAGGATGTGGAGATCCTGGTGTAGTCCTGCTTGTTGTGTGAGCTAAAGCTGCACCATGCCACCTCTGCATCCTGTTTCCTTGCTTGTTCTCTGCCTTACCTGGCTCTGGTGTGACAAGGTAGAGCATGTGGGGTGCTGGGTTCCAGGTACTATTGCAGGGGCTCTGTTCCAGTATCAGGAACGTGCTGATTAGGGAGAGTCACTCGTGTCATTGCTGACACAAGGCAGACACATCAGGTTAGGAGGTGGTCAAATCTCCACAGGTGAGCCATGCACCAGTGATTTCTATAGGCTGGTCAAACGCTGGAACAGATTTCCCAGAGAGGTTGTGAGGTCTCCATCCCTGGTGATATCTAAAACTTGACACAGTGCTGTGTTACCTCATCTCATTGACTCTGGATGGAACAGGATGACTGGACTAGACCAAGAGGCCCAGAGGTCACTTCCCACCTCATCCAGTCTTTGATTTGAGTAGGAGTTACAGAGCTGCAAAGTGGTCCTGAAGGGTCCTTCCTGTGGTGCAGATTCTGAGGCTGTCTCCCAATGGAAGCCTTTGATGTGGGGAGCTGGCAGTGCTACAGAGCTGAAGGTATCTGTAGGACCAGGTATCTGTGTGGTCCAGGAAGGATGCTGTGCTTCTGAGAGGTTCTTTGGGCTGATTGCTGACAGCCATGGCTCTCCTTCCCCCTGGCCTGAAGTGCTATGTGGTCTGGAGGGCCAGTACAGACTCCTGTCCTAGGTTGGTAACTGGATGTGGAGGTAATAGCAGCTGCTGCTCTTTGGGAAGCTTGGGTTTTCTCCCTTGAACTGAAATGCCAGAGTTAAACACCAGCTGGGAACACAGCAGAGCAGGGAGGAGCTGCGTGGTTCCTCATGGGGTGCAGTGGGGGGTTTTTCTTCCCAGTGTGTCTTGGTATTTCACTTGGGGTTTTTTCCTGACAGAGATAAATGATTTCTTTAGATCTGAATAATAAATAAGTAAAATAAATGTTCATGTAGGGTTGGTAATTCTGACTCAAGTTCAGGCACATTGAAAACCCAGCCTGGGAAGCCTGTGTCAATTCTAACTCGCAAGGGTTGCATTTTGTTACCCAGGCTTTGCTTCCCAGTGTTGTTTTCTTCAGGCTTCTAGTTCCTTCTAGACTGACTGAGCAGAAATAGTATTGGGCACCAGCCCAGCCAGTGGCTAATGTGCCATGCACTGAGGATGCTGCTGGGAACCAGAGGTGGGCAGAAAGACCAGGCTGGGGGGCTGCTGTGAGGATGCTCTTGGTAAAAGAGGAGCCTCCCTCTCCAAGAGCTCATCAGCCTGGGAGCTGAGGCTTGGAGGAAGATGGGGGCTTGTGTGGGCTCAGTCTGTAATTACAGGACTTGGCAGTATTCTCATCACCTGAGAGTGTATCTGGGATTTTCCTGGGTTTGGTCTCCTTTCACTGCAGAGGGCTGAAGCAGGTGCTGTGTGTCACTGCTGATGAGTGCAGAATGTGGTGGGGTGGGGACTTTGGCCTTCCTGGAGCCCCGAGGCACCGGGATCCTGCTTTGTCATGAGGAGCAGCATATGGACCTGGAGCCATCTCAGATGAGGTCTGACTGCCTGCTCCTGCCTCTCTCCTGTCCGTGGGGTTTGGGTACAAAGCCAGGGAACTGTACTGGGGGGGCCAGGGGGTGCATTGACCCCAGGAGCACTGCTCCTGATTTACACCACTGCAGAAGGGACCAGAGGCTGCCCAGGTGCACACATTGGATGGAGCTCTCAGCTTTCCCTCAGAGTGCTTCTGGAGTAGCTTGCCAGTGTTTTTGTGCCTGTAAAGCTTCTAATTCCCCTGTGAAGAGCAAAGCAAATGCTATTTCACAAGGGGAATACAATGTCTCTCTTGATGGAGGAGCCTTTAGTGATAATGCCAATAATAATTATTATTATTGGGTAATGTCATGTTCAGGATCCTGGCTGCACAGGCAGTTCCTCTGCATTTTGACAGCCTTGTGGCCAGTAAGAAAGCATTAAAAATGGTGCAAGCATTTAGCATTAGTGAACTTAACTCTATAAACTTGATGGAGTGAAGAGAATCTTTTTGTTCTGTGCTGAGCTGAGAAATACTCTGGCACTCTGGACACCTGCCATCTCCCCCCTCCTGCCTCTTTTATGCCCTGCTGTGAATCTGCAGTATCTTCTGCAGTGGCAGCAGCTGGCAGGACTCTGGTGTCTCTACCTCCCTGACAGCTTTCTTTTTTTTTTTTTTTGTATTTGCACAGCACCTTGCACTGCACGGCCCAAGTTCCTGTGCTGGGGCTCTTAGGGCTCCAGCAGTGAATGTGATAAATAATGACAATAAAATATGTCAACAATGAACAACATGACCCTGTAAATCATTGACAGCTAGAGCAAGTGTTTCCTCTTTGGAAAATAGTCACCCTCACGTCTGTATTATTCTTTCATCTCTTTATTGTCTCTCCTGTGCTAACGTCAGGCAGCAGCCAGACAAATCCATGGGGTGCATGTCCCAGAGCAGATCCAGAGCTGGGATGTGGAGCCACACTGATCCCTGGCACTGCATCCCCCTGGTCCCTGGGACACCCTCCTGCAGAGCTAAGCTGGATGGAGAATTCCTGTAATTGCTCAGTTATTTCTGAGAATGAGACCTGAGCCAAGAGCAGAAATCTAACCCAGGATCTCAGATGATCTTTCTTTCTTCTAACTGGTGGCCTTGGGCTCAGAGCACTGACTCACACCAGGAAACCAGTGTGACCTGGGCCCTGGTCCTGCCATGTGTGCATGTAAGGGCACTCCAGTTGGTTGGTATCTGATGAAATCACTGATGACTTTTTGGTGACCTCTGATGGAAAGGTCACACTTGATCAGGAGATTTTTTCAGAGTGCTCTGTCAGGAGCAACAGCACCTCGTTTCCACATGCTGGCTCTGCAGGGAACAGCACCAATCCAGCATTTCCAAACTTGCCAACGTAGAAGTTAGGGTCTGAACCTTTAGCTTAAATCAATGTGGTTCCCTGGGAGCTTCACTTGTCTCCACCAGCTGGTTCTTAAATGCAAGGGTGAGCATTGAATACTGTGGGGTGTCCAGATTTCCATCCCACCCCCTGAATGGATGTGATCCTTACACTGACTTTTGACTAGTGGGACATTCTTAGTAGTAGATAATGTGCATTTAGGAGTTGTGGGGGGTTTTTTTTTGTTTTTTTCTAGGTTTGAAAATGTTGATCAGAGTGCAACATATGCATCATCATCTCTTGTAGGTCACTGGAGCTGACACGTGTCTGATTTGCCTGCAATTTACTGTATTTGAGGAAAGGAATTAGCCTCGGTGGGTTTCACTGATGCTGTAGCCATTGGTGTCAGCAGAGGGTTTGCCTAATTCCAGGATGTTTTTTGGGCAGCATCATCAGTGTGTGTGGCTTTCCAGGAACTGGCCCTGGCCTGGTGCTGCTTGTCTGCACCTCCCTTGCTGCCCAGGGTGGCTCCACTTCCTACCTGGATGCTGTGTGGAATGGGCAATCACAAAGCTCCCCTGGTGAAATCTGTTTAGAAGAGCCAGTGAATGGCTCTGAAAGGCCCCTCTCACTTTCTGCACTAACAAATGAAGCTCCTCGTGCCACCAAAGTAAGATTGATAACTCCTCTGACATTTCAGATTCAATATTCTGAATATTGAGAGGTGTGGGCTTCCCTTGAGATGCCAACCTCTCTGCTCCTCTCCATCGTCAGGGGGACTGCTGGAAGATGGGGGAGGTGGGGGGAGAGGTGGGATGGTGCTCTCTGCAGAGGAAAATAAAAGACTTCTGGTGGGGGGAAAAAAGAGAAAAATGACAGAGGAGCTTTTATGTTTTTTTGACTTCATCAGCAGCGAGCCTCTCATTTCAGAGCCTGGCAAATGGAATTGTGCTGCTCAGCCACGATGAATGATCCTGCTTCCCTACCCCCAGCAGGGTCACTGACATAGGCTTGGAAACTAAATTAAAATGTTCCTGGTTTTATGGACACTAGAACCTGTGGCCTGCTTCAGCTGAGAACTTCTGAGAGATCAGAGTTGGGAGGAGAGAAAAATAAAGGGAGCTCAGGCCAACCTGAAGCAGACTTTTTTTTTTTTTTTTCTTCCCATTTGCCATGAGGAGGCAATCAAAGTTTTTGCGTATCCAGAAACCCAAGGGTTGCTTAAAGAATGAGAACAGGAAAAAAAATTGTTTCTAACTGCATTTCTCCCCTCCCATGGAGGACTCCAGATGAAGCTCTGTGGTTCTGTTCTGTCTCCTGTCATGTAGCCTGCATCATGCTGCAGGGTACAGGAGGTTCTCCACACTCCTGAGAGTGGTTCTGTATAGATGGGTCAAGTGGGTTTGCAATAAGTTGGGGTCATCTATTCCCCTTAGGGCAACAGAAATCTGTTTTCCTTTAAAAGGTGTGGATTTCAGCTTCCTGTGCAGGAGTAAACCTCTCTCTGCAGGCTGTGGCCTGGGGCAGGCATTCTTTGCTCCTTCACAAGTAATTCACCATCTCAGGGGACCCATTGAGCTTATTTAACAAAGGTCAGCTAAATTTTCAGGCATCCTGCTGTGGAAGCAGGATTAGTAAAAATCTTATTGGTGTCCAACTTGACTGTTCCCTTCAAAGTGCCCCAGCCTGAAATCACTGCACTTGTGGTGGGGAGGGTCTTAAAGCACCCACCACAAGATGCCTTGCAGGTGCAGCTGTTCAGAGAGGGCTGGATTTGCTTCCTCACTTTCCCTCCCATGCTTTTCCATGGCTGGCACTCCCTGGGTTGTGGGTTGGTTGTGGTTTTCATCATTCTGTGTGTCTCTGGGCAGTTCTGAGTTTAGAGGACTTGTGTTCAGAGGCTCTAAAAAGAGTCTTTTGCTCCTGTGAGGTACCTGATTAACCTGTTTCTGTCTCTAATTTTGCTGTTAGTTCTGTATATCCCATCTCTGGAATCTCCCCAGTGAGCAGCATGTGTTTCTGGCTTGTGGTGTGCAACATCTACCCCTCCTTCCCCTAAAGCAGAGGGTGCCCCTTCCCATCACAGCAGTGAGGGTGCAACTCCAGGGGGCTAAAGGGAGTAGGGGGCAAAGCAAAGGGAAGGTGAGGACTGAGGTGAAAGCCTCCCAGCCCTTTGTAGGTGAGGCTGGGGCTTCTATCTGCAGCCCCTGAGTGAGTGTAGCTGGAACTGTCAGTTCTGCTGATATGAATTAAAAGCAACATGGCAAGTGGTGTTTTCTAGCTGCTGTAATTATCTCCTGAGAAGGAAACAAGCAGCTGCCTCTGGCACAGCTCTGCTCAGCTGTCTCAGGCAGGGCAATTGCAGCTTCACCTGTTGGGTTTCCTTTTGTTGGTGTGCCTGGGTACCCCAAGCCAGTGATGCTGGGCACTGGGGCAGCTTGGTCCTGGCACAGCCAAGGATGGGGAGCAGGCTCCTGCCTTCAGGAGGTTCCAAGGTTAGGTTGCAGCCTTCTCTTCAGCCCTGGGACCAGCTTCAGCTGTAAGCAGACACTGATGATGTTCCTACCATGGTGGAAAAGGAGTAAAGGTTTTATTCTGAATTTCTGTCTGTGTCAAGAGTTGAATAAATCAATTTGTGTATCTTGATTCCACAGTCCCCAGACTCATCTAGGAGTCATGAAATACCATGGAGAGCCAGATGTGCTTTCATTTTTGAAGAAAAAGGCTTCGTGGTGGCTATTGCCCTTGTGTCATGGCCTGCTGGTATCTCACCCATGTGGTGCTAGGGCTAAATGCAAGAACCTGACTTGCTGTGATTCAGTAGCTCAGTATGATCTGGGCATTTTATTTTTGCCAACCCTTTTCTCACTGCTACTGCTCTCCCATCCGCCCTCTGTACAGATGACTTGTGTTACTGAAGGTCTCATGTTCAAGCACAGACCTTTCCAAGAGTGTGTGCTACCTGAAGGTGCAGTTTGTCTGACAATAGGATAGTCTGGTTTTACACAATGAAAGTTAGTGCTGTTTCTTGGCCATTGGCTCATCAGAGCCATGGTTCCTCCTACCAGCTCACAAACCTCCTTCAAAGGGTCACCTACTCTGAAAAACATTGCCCTCAGTGAAAGAGATGAATACAGCACAGCTCTGAAGAATGTAAATAACCATGTGGCTAAAATCCTTGCCAGCCCCATCTTCTCCCTGACCTTCCTGCCTGTTCCAAGCCTCCTTGCCACCAGCATGCTGCAAGAGCAGTGGGGGCTTTAGAGTAGGAGATGTTCGTAGCACCAGGGAAGAGGGGAAACCAAAGGAAAAACTGAAAGGCAGGATAGGAGGCAGGAGGAATTACAATTTTATTTTTTCCCCCTTTCCCTTTTTTTCATTCTTCCCGTGCTCTGCCTGTTCCTGTCAAAGCTGCTGGAAATTGTTACCGACAGATCGAGTGTCTTCCAGTTTCTGTGTCAGGGAGTTTTGCTGATTCCATGAACCATGCAGGAGAGGGGTCAGGCAAGAGAAGGCAAGAGCAAGAGAATGACCAATTCAGCAGAGCTCTGGCTTTATCACTGATCTGGTCAGGTTCACTGGGTTTTAACTCCATGAGCCAGTCAGGCTTAGAAGCTCACACCTTTGTTATCACCTTTCAAGAGGAGGGAGCGGGGCAGTGGGAATTCTCTGGGGTCATCAGGAGAAGCAGCCCAGGGATCACCTCCCCGAGCAGGGACTGCCTTGCCCTCCACAGCAGGCCAGACACTTGGATGTTCCCTGTCAAGATTCATCACTGTTTATTAGTGCCCCTGTCAGAGAGGGGACAAAGCCATGCTGGAGGAGGTTTGGGGTCCTGCGGGTCCCTACCATCATGGCTTAGGGCCCAGAGGATCATGAGGGGATCACAGCTTGCCAGCACCAGGTACCATTCCTGTTGGGATCTATGTCAGGACTCTGAGGCTGTGGGACCACGTTTGGTTCTGCTGTGCACACAGAGGCTGCACCTGCACGGATGTAAAAGCACAAACCCCACAGCTGTCCCTGTGAGTGCTTCACCTGCCTACAGCTTGGTTTGCTCTGCTTGCTCATCAGCTCCTGTCCCACTTGGACACCCAAGGTTCCTGTGCTCCGAAGGATGTGTTGTAGGCTACGCACAGCCCAGGAGGGACCTTGGGGTGCTGAAGTGGCATTAACAGTGGAAGAGAGGAGCCCCTGGGACTTGGGTATCCTGAACCTTTCTTGGTTGTAGGGGATTGCTGGGATGCTTGAGCACCTCTGCTCTGCTCTCCAGAAGGGATCTGCTGTAACCTCTCTGCTCTGGAGATGCTGCCAGAGTTGTTCCCCTGCTCTAGCTCAGGAGGATGGCCACAAGGGGCCCCCCAAAGTGCACACCAAACTCCAACCACCCGAGTTCCCCCAGCACTGCAGTGCTCTGCAAAACTTTTTGGCTGTCTGAGCAGGAAGGCAGCAGAGGGCCTGCACTGGGGACAGCCAGATGAGGAAATGATGTTCACATTTTGGTAGTGGCTTTGGCAAGGACTGTGCTGAATGTGGGTATTCCAGAGGATGTGCATAAATAGCAGTGGGGCTGGAGCTGCTCTTCAGGCTGATCACTGGCCCATGCTGTTCCATCACCCTGTGGAGAGAGAAAGGTGCTGGCTGGGTGTAAGTCAGTAAAAAAAAAAAATAAAAAAATTGTTTCTTCAGAAAAAGGTTTCTGGAGTTTGGAAAGTGGAGAGAGATGGAGGAGGAGGTCAGCTGAGCCTGAGCCTGCTTTCCCCACCAGCAGAAGGCCCAGGGATGTCAGGCAGCTTTCTGTGTGTGCGTGCAGGGTTGCTCACAAAGATGTCATTGAATGAGTAGAAGTGTGAGTTGATGCCTCATGGGCTCTAAAGGGGTGGTTGCTAGAGCTGAGCATCTCAGAATCACTTTTTGCAAAGGAGAAGATCTCTGGGGTCTCAGCTCCCTCCCTCCTGCACTGTATCTGTGGTGGGTGTGAGAATCAAGGGGGTGGTGGAACTCCTGAAAGTTTTGGATGGACCTGATCTGAAGCACAGAGGAGTTTGGTGTTAATTGGATAGCTGGATTTTCCACTTCCCTTGAATAACTTTCTTTTATGGCTACTGATGTGGCAGGGAGTTTTGGAAATGTTACAGCCCCAGTGCAGGATGGAGATTTGTTGCTGTAGCTGCTGTGAAGCTGAACAGCAGTCTGGGCTGTCGAGCTCTCAGGCAGAAAAGTGTGAAAAGAAGGAGAGCAGAGTGAGTGTGGTAGGGTCCAGGTCAGCAGCAGAGTTTGGAAATGGTCCCAGGCCTCCTGTTTGGTTTGCCTTCACATTCCTTAAGGCACCTGAGAAGGGGACTGACTCGTGTTCCTCACTGAAGGAAAGATTCTGGGGGTGTTTGGAAGGAAGAGATTTTCTTTTCCTCAGGTATTGCCTGCACTGGTCACTGACAGCAGAAGAAAATGGGTCCTTCAGTTCTTGAAGTGAAAAGAGCAAGCATTTGAGATGGGCTGTTAGATCTGAGGGTTTGTGACAGACTTGGAGCAATTTCTGGCAGTTTCTTCCTCTTCCTGCATGGGTGCCACCCTTGCTGTGGGCTGTTTCCTGCTGCCTTCTGTCCTGCTGGTACCCCATGGTGCTGCAGACTTGCAGAGGTGTTTGATGCCCAGGCTACTGAAAATTTGACTAGCTGTGGGCTCTGCTAAGGGTAATCTGATGAGTAAAGAGTCCTTTAATTTTACTTCTTGCTTTGGAACAACAGGGATTGTATTTTCTTGATTTTTTTTTTTCCTCCACTAAGAAAAAAGCAGAGAACAAAAACTGAGATGAGCATCTACTCCCTTATCGCCAGTCTCTTCACACTCATTATTGTATGTGAGATCTGGTAACTGCAGAGAAAAAGACACTGTGTCAGCAAGCAACCCAAACCAAGCAAGGCTTAGGACAGATGAGGTTCTGTGCAGAGCACACAGATGCCACTTCAGGTACATTTGGATCAGCTTTGCATTTCATGTGCTTTCTTCTCCAGGGCTGATGCTTGAAGTGTTTTCATGGGACCGCCCAAAACTTTCAACTGGACTGGACTTCAGGAATGCAGGCTTTGGGTTTCAGAAAATGCTGTTGAGCAACACAGGGAGGAAGGAGAGAAGCAGCTTTTTGTGGGGGTCACCCGAGCATGGGTACTGCAGGTGGCTTTCAGCCGTGGTGTCCTCCGAGTGTGGGATCACGAGCACTGGTGACTTGGTCCATGGACAAGGTGCATCTGGATGGTGCATCCAGTGGCAGAACTAGCTCTAGTGGGTCTGGAAGGAGCCTGTTCCCAGCAGTCATGAAGAGGAGAGGGTGAGAGGGATGGTGTGGCACTTTAGGAGGTAGGGGAACTTTGATTACATGGGCACCGCAATTAGCACGGGGGGTGCTGGTGCTGAAAGTGCCTGTGGGGAGGGGAAAGAGCTGGCGGTGGTGGGAAGGAAGGGAGGGTGCCCTGACCTCTCCTCATAGCCCTGCCTGTGTCCCCATCTGAAGGTCTGGCATATCCACTCTCACTACTTAATGATAGTGACATTACCCATCCGCCCAGCATCGCGGGGCTTTTGTCTTCATTCAGGCAGAAATGAAGTTCTCCTGGGCGCACTTATCAATCACTGCAAAGCTCCAGCTGTTCCGGAGCCTTTGGATCGACTTCAACAGCCGTGCTTACAAATTGTCTCTGAATAGCACCGAGCTGAGACCCCCTTTTTTGTCATTGTCTTCCGACAAATGTTTTTTTTCGGCAGCCTTTCGCAGACGTTGCCGGCTGCCTTCTGCCGCGGTGATTGAAAACAGCCCTGCTTTGCATTCTCCTGCCGGAGCCCTGGGTTCAGGGAGCTGTCCCCCAGTGCCACTCCAGCGAGTGCTGTGCCAAAGACAATTACATGCATAGTTTTGCTGATTGCATTAAAATCATTAGAATGAAAGATTCTGAAATCGTACATTAAGGGGGGAAATTAGAAAAAGCTTCAGAGACAGACAGCAGCGTCCCCAAAGTGAGGGCAATACAATTAGCTCAAATTGTGTTACATACACACAGACTAGGAGTAGCTCCTGTAACAAATGACCTTATTATTGCTGCCTCCTCTCTCCCTCCGTTCCCTTTTCTCTCCTCCTCATCCCCTCTTTCTTTTTCTCTCCTCTGAAACTTCTCCTTTGCCCAGGACCGCCGTTCTCCTCCTTCCTCGCCTTCCCTTGCCTTGCTCTCCTCCTTCACTCCTGGGTGAGGTTGGTCCTGGGCTCCCTGGAGTTCAGTGCTCTGCTCTCAGAGCTGCTGTGCAGGCCATTTCAGAGGAACTGAGTGAGTGCAACCCCAGAAGTTAATTTTCAGCTGAGCAAGAAACTTTGCTCTCCAGGGGCACAAGGAAGTACGTGACTCCAGAGGCTCTGTACATGCAGCAGCCACCAAGATGATCAAAGCCTTCAGCTGTACTCCGTGTCCAGTGCCAGGAAAGAGACTTCTAACTATGCCTGAGGTGGGAAATGTTCCTGCCTACAGCAGCACAGTGGGAGGTGCAGAAAGGTTAAATCTTGAGGGGAGAATGAAGCTTCTCCCATCGATTCTGGGTTATTGAAAAAGAAATGATGCCAGGGCTTATGGGCCAGCCCCTTTGTCATCCTGTGACCCTGTTCAGGTAGAGCAGGTGACCACTTGCCTTGCAGTTCACATCCAGAGTACTTAAGACAGCTGAAGGTAAGAGGGGATTGAAGTCTCATGGGTTTGGTTGAATGGTAATCAGTCTCTGAGGAAAAGTGGAAAGAAGAGGATAGCTGAAAATACTGCAAAAAGAGGGGACTGGGAGGAAGAAGACTTCCTGGGAAACAACAAAACTTGGGTTGTAGCTTGAGCAAAAACTCCATGGTCTTGGGATCAGGGAAACACCTGATAAAAGCCCAAAGAAGCAATCAGAATGCCTTGTGGAAGGAAAATGTAGACTTTATGTGGATGCTGGAGTCTGGACATGTCCATTGTCATTCTGTTTAGACAATGCCAAGAAGCAGGTGAAAGGTGGTGGTCCTGCTTTGCATGAAGAACAGACTCCAAAACGTGTCACATGAATTGACCAAGGTCAGCCAGGGCACCTGTGTTGGGGATTTCCTCCTTGGCTTCTCTCCTGCCCAGTTCTCCTCTTTCTTCCTAGCAACTGTTGAGCTGCAAGGGGGGTGTGGGCTGGGAAATTCTGCCCCCTTTTCCTGCTGGAGATGAAGGGTGCCCTGGGCTCCTTCAGAGAATGGTGGGAGGCATTCAGTCCCTCCAGCTTCTCCCTGCAAGCTGGAGAGTTTTGTGCAAACAGCCTACATCTAGATGCCATGCCTAAAGATGGGTAGGTTGTGGGATTTGACCTCTGAGGTGAAGCAGTAGAAAGATCAGATTGTATGGGTCTGAGACTCAGCTTTTAACTTCCAGGATACATTCATACTCAGCAAATGCTAGCAGAACTTAGAGTGGTGTTGTCAGGAGATGCTCTTTGAGCCCACTCCACTCTCTGTCCTGTGTCTTCTCTGTGCTCTTATCACAGTGTGCTCTCCAGATCTGCAGATCCTACCTTGCTCTCACCCAGTGCAGACAGATGTGCACAGATTTTTATCTCAGATAATATGCATCTTCTTTACATCAGTGCCAGGGAAGATCTAAGATCTGTCTCCCAGGGCAGTCTGTCTGCTCTGCCAGCTTGTGAGGGATGCAGATTTCTGCTTTGCTGGGAAGTGAGGGGAAGGTATGGGAGGTATGGCTGGGGCCAACGAGGGCCTGAGTTATCAGCTTCAACAGGCTTTGGCTCAGGCCTTTGGTGGCTGTTTGCATGTGTGCTGGTGTGAGTAGGCAGAGGAGGGATGTGGTCTATGGCAGGATCACTGCAGGGAAAGGATGGTGCTGTACTGGGGGTGGAAAATGGAATTGTCACCGTGGAATGAATGAATTGTACAGTTTCTCTTTTGTAACCTAGGGAATAATTAAGATAGATGGGTAGATGAATTAGCTGTCCTGCAAGGTCAAAAGTGGATTGCCTTATTACTCTATTATTTCACTGTTGTGGAACTATCACCACTAACGCCTTTTTCATGATATTTTGTACATAGCACCAAAAAAAAAAAAAAAAAAAAAAAAAAAAAGGAAAAAAAGAAAAAAGGGGGGGAGATACAAATTGATCGTTTGCTGGTGAAATCAGTCTTCGTCATCGCCAGCAGTGCCTGGATTAATGGGATTGAAGGCTGCTGGAGGTTCAGCCAGAGAGACGGGCGGAAAAACAAGAGAAATTGGTTTGCACCCCTGGGAATGGAATTGATGTGACTTGCACGGAGCAGCTACTCCAGTGGTGGCTGTGATGCTGTAGTTTATTTTTTTGTTTGTTTTGTTTTTAAAAAAAGGAGAGGGGAGGACAAAATAAATCCCTAATAGAGTACTGGGTCGTTACCAACAGGGGTGGTGATCTTCCAAGGTGTTTGGGAGGCCCAGAGGTATGGATGTGCCATAAGCCTTTAGGGAACAGTAGAGCTTTGTGAACCAGAGCTACTTCTGGTGGTCTTCTGCTGTTTCTGGGGGACTTAAAAGATGAGCTTTGGGACAAGCATGAATATTGGGCATTACTCCTGTTACTGGCAAATCCTCTCCAGTCTGCATAACTGGTCATGGAGATCTTCAAAGACCATCACATGGATGTAATGGGAAGTGGAGGAGAGAAGACCATTGATAGAATGGTTGTAGAATGGGAGAAGCAGGGCCATGTCAGTTTAGGGCATTGTGTCTTTGATCTGACAGTCACAGAAATAAAGATGGGGAGAAGAAAACCTGTAGTTATTCTTCCTGCAGTGCCAGGAGGTGGCTCAGAAATCCTCACTTCCCCCTGAGTTCCCTGCTTAGGGTCTAGTTAAAAGCTGCTGGTGCTGCTTAGGAGGAAAATCAACAGTGAGACTGAAAGAGTGAAACCCAGATTACTTTTGAAACCTTTAAGACCCAAGACACCACCCTGCACAGCTCTGTCCTGTCCATGGGGAGTCCAACTGAGACTTGGAGGTGGCTTTCTAACTCCTGACTGGCTCTGGGAGCATTTCCCATGAATCAGACCATCCACAATACATTAATAAGGTGCAGGGCAAATTTCCTCTTTGCTTTACCTCTCCTTTCCTGGCCTATACCTGTGATTGTGAGAGATGGTGGTGTTAAGTTGGTGATGAACTGTAGGCTATGTATGAAAGTCTTCTGCACGTGGAAAGCCCTCCCCTGCTAATGGCTAAATCAACTTTTCCTGCTCTTATAAATCCAGGCTAGCATAAAAGTAGAATGGAGACTACTAACTTATAATCTGGGTATGATCTGCCCATGTTCATCTCAGACATGTCCAAAACCAGCAATTTTTATCTGAAACAACTAGTGGGTGAACTTTGGGCAGTGCTTTGCTGGAAAGCTGGGCCTCCCTACCCCAGATATCTATGGGACAGCATGAGCATGTGGGACAGCATGGCCAGAGCATCAGTGAGAAGGTGAGAGAAGTTGACAAAGGAAGCTTTTGGAAGAAAATTCAGAAAGTGAATTCTCTCAGCATCTTCAGCTCAGCTTTTTTTTTTTTTTTTTTTGTGCTCAATGCACAGATAGAAAAGCCCGGGGGTGGTCTGGGAAACTCCTTTTCCAGCACTGTGAACAGTACAGAAACAAGACCTTGATGCACAACATTACGGTGTCTGCACCAGGCAACTGGCTCTGCAGATAGTCAGGGTGAGCTGAGCTGATTTCCTCTCAGGAGGAACAGCTGCTGCATGGGGCCACTGGTGCTTTCTGCTCTCAGATCTGCACGGGGGGGGATCTTGCCTCCTGCTTTCCTGATGAGAGGTCCTTGCGTGTCCCAGGGGCAGGTCCGTCCCTGGGAGCCCTGGTCCGTGCTTGCTGGACCAAGGGATGCTGTGCTGGATGAGGAAATGCTTTAACCCTTGTCTGCTTTAGGTGAGCCTCTCCTTGCTGCCCATCTTGATCATGAAATCATAAATTTGTCGAGTGGCTTGGGTTGGAAGGGGCTGCAGCTATTTACTGGGTGGGTTGGCCACTTGTGGAGAATTCCCCACTGTTGATGATTCCCCACTTCTCTGCCTTGTTTTGGGTGATGAAAGACAACATCTGGTTTGCCATGACATGTGTGGGTCTGTGTGTGCCTTCCAGTTGCAGTGACAGCCCCAGAGTGAGGGTTTGGGGACAGTTTTGTGGGTGCTGTACACACAGGTGTATGTGTGCAGCAAAGCAAAGGAGAAACTCCCACTGCTGGTCTTGCAGCTCTGATCTGTGATGTCCTTCTGCCTCTCACTGCTGGCTCCTGTGTGGCTGTCATAATCCCAGGTGAACTGTATTTTTCCTGAGAACTAATTTTTGGATCAAAAGCAGAGATGCAGAAAAACTTAAAATGTTCCCTTCCACAATTTAGAAGCAAAACATGATTTCCTGTTATTTAGGTTGAGACAGACTTTGTTTAAATGAAATTTTAAAGAGTTAAGAGAGAAAAATCCAACACCAAAGTGCAAGGACTGTCTTGGGGTGAAACCATACATTTTCATTGCTCTCAAACACTAACCCCATCCCTCTTTTCACCTCCCTTTTCTGACATGCAATTTTTTTTCTCTAAATGTGTGGTTTTACAGATGAAAGTTATTTGTTGAGACAGCAGATAGCATCAAGGAGTAGATTCAAGTGAATCTAATGAAGTGTTTCTTTACCTTCCTGACCTCTTAACTGATAGAAGTTGGGTGTTAGGAATCTGTAACTTCAAAATAATTTCTAACAGGAAAAAAGTTTAACAGTGAGACTTTCATTGTTTCAGCTGAATGTAGGCAGGTATGCTTTACCTCTGGTGAAAATCCGTGCGTTTTACACCATCTTTGATTTTTCTTCTTTAAAAAAAAGCCCTAAATTTGTGTCCTTCCATGCCCCTTCCTCCTACAGGATTTGCACACCTGTCTGCATGTCTGGGTTTGACCCATGGGTGCTGGTAGCTGTTGTTATTCTGGTCCTGATAAATCAATGGGTGTTCATTAAGTTAAGCAGCAGGAGTGGAATAAAAGATGGAAAAGGTACAGAAAATACAGTTCTGAACTCACAGCTGCACCTTTGAAAGCTGAAGTAGGCACTTTATCTGCTAGGTTACAGTCTCTGGTTATCATCTGTGGGAAATTAAAGGTAGTATTTTTACCACTGGAGGGCTCCCATATTTTTCCATTAATGGAACAGAAACATATTGAAAATGACTAATACTCAGGTGATAAAAGCCATGAAGTTCAGACAAAGTATGTTCTCTACTTCACAGCAAGATCTGTATGCAAGGGACTTGTGTTGCTGGTGTGACAAAAAGGCAGTGCAGATCACCTGAAGGACAGGCTTTTATTTGGTGGTGACATCAACTAAGTGGTATCAAAATGTCGATTTTGATCTATACACAATAAATCAGGTCAATGGCAGGAGCATGCAGGGCCACAGGCAGCATCAGTGAATATCAATGGATCCCATCAAATCCCACCAGTAAAGATTTTGGCCCTACGAGAGGAGGAGAAACAGATTTTGCAAAATCAGGTGGGAGCAGGAACATGTTTCTTAATGTGCTAGGAAGGTGTAGGAGGGCTCATGGGTGTTGGCTCCTGTCTGAGTGCTCTGGCTGTGGGGTACCAGTGAGTGCATGGTTCAAGCTGGGATGTGCTGGGCCCTGTCCCAGCTGCACTGTGCTCTCCCAAGGCATTGCTCTCATGTAAGGAATGGGTTCACCGGGACCAGGGCCCCCTCACCCAACACAGAAATGCCAAAGCAGGGAAGTCATTTGCTAAAAAAAATTTTTTAAATTTCAGAATAAAAGGTAAATCTGGTATGACCTGAAAAACACTTGCACTTATGTGTATTCTCTCAGGATAAAAAAACCCAAAAAGTTCTGAACACATCTAAACATTGGAATGGCAAACCAGTACCTGCTGCTGGTCTCTCCAGTTATGACTGCAAAAACCAGAGACCTGAGGCTCACCTGAGCAGCACTCACTGGAGCTCCCCAGGGCTCAGGCTGCTGTGCACACAACCAGCACTTCAATACAGCTCGTGCTGTTTCTGTCAGTGCTGTCTCCTGCCCAAAAAATCAACCTAATTTGAGCCTGCTAGCTAATAAAACTAGAGAAGGTTACAGAACAAGGTGGTTTGTCTGTGGGCCAGGTAGCATGATTAACAGCAGGCATTTAATTGATTCTGATGTCTCCAATGATCAGCATCGGAATGGATTATTGCCTCCCAGCCCAGATTTACTGTTGACGATGCACCATGTCATGCCACTAAACTGTCTTGAAGGTGATTTCTGGCCAGCACAATATCATGCAACTGCATTGCAATGACGTTTTATGACAAAAAAAAAAAAAAAAAAAAAAAAAAAAAAATCAATGGCATGCGTTAGCTCCCCAGCCACAGAACTGGAACATGCCCTGCAGAGGTGGCCCTTCCCACAGGAGCAGCCCTGGAACTGCTGCAGGTTGCTGTACCTGTGTCCCAGTGGTGGGGAAATGTTGGAGGGAGAATGTTGTGAAAATGCCACAACTCTTCATGTTAAAAGAAATTTAATCCCTTATGCTTTGCTATAAATTTGATTTTTGGCTGGTTTTTGATGCTTTCATTAAATGAAAGAAAAAAACAACCGTTTTTTTTTTTTCCTTCTGTCTCTTTCCTTTCTCATGGAAATGTCATTTTGGGGTAATCCAAGCCTTTACGTTTACCCAAAAAAGGACATATTTTGGTTTAGCCCTTTTCCTAGTGTTGGTTCTCTTTTGCAGAAAGGAAATAGTTTTGACTCCTAGCCAGAAGGTCATGTTTGGATGGCACTGGGCTCTGGTCCTTCAGCTTTTTCAGAGTGTTACACCTGTGTTTTCCTACTGCAGTGGCCTGTCAAATCCATTGGCAGACTTCTGGAATTTTCTCCTTGTTCTTAAATCTCACCTAGCAGGGGTGGGGGGAGGAAACACCTCCCTTGAATCCATCAGGAGAGAAATCAAGGTGCTTTTGCAGCCCCTCATCTCTCGAGTTCACTATTCGGGGTAACTTGCTGTTGTGTTTTTGCTGCCCACCAGGTTTTTGTTACACAGGTCTCGGTCTTGTTGGCTCTTGTGGGAATACGAGGGTCCTGTGCTAGGACTCACTTCCCTCCTTGGCTTCCCAAGCTCCCATGGCCAGTTTGCTCCCGGGGAAGTGTGTCTGGATGAGGCTTGCAGGCTGTGATTGACAGTGACAGAGAGCTGAAGTGGCAGCTTGACTTCAATGCAAATCCAATTTCTCGTCCTTTATTAGTGCTTCCTCAGGACTGTTTTGCAGTGCTGAAGCCGGGGTGATTTACTGAGTGGGTTTACACTTCAGTGGTGTGGGAATGAGTGAAAGCCAGCTTAGTGCTGCTGCCACTCAGCACCCCAACACCTCCCACACGTGGTTTGCGTGGTGTCTGTGAAAGGCTCCCAGCCCAGCTCCTGGGCATCTGTGATGGTGATGTCTTGGTGGTAATTTTGTGTGCCCTGTCTGACCACCTTGGGTGGAGTTTTGGGACTGCTGAGCAGTGATGCTGAGCCAGGATCATTCCGTGTTCAAACTCAGTTTGTTTCAGCCAATGCACTGCCAAAACATTCTTGTTTTCATGTCCAGCTGCTTCAACACCAAGGTGTCCCCATATATGCTTCTCACAGGCACTGGGATGTACTCCTGTGAGTTGTGGTAAAGCAAAGCAGGATCTTCCCAGTGAGCCCAACATTCAGGCAAGAAATAGAGCCCAGCTGCCCTGTCATCTGGCCTTGGTTGTTGTGAGCTTCTCAGTATCTCCTCTTTTGGGAGGCTTTTTTCCTTCCCCAGTCTTCCTTGAGCTGTGATCACCCTGTTCCTGTCTCCCCAGGGCCTCCTCAAGCCCTTTGGTTTTTATTCCAGGACACTCGTGCTGCATTTTCCTGTTCTTTATTCCTTTATTACCTCTTGCTGCAAAGTCCTTGCCTCACCTAATTGTGTTATGGCTTGGATCCATCTGTATTCTTTCTCTGGGAACATTCCAGCATGCTGCTCTCCTTCTCTTCCTCTCTTCTGTAACTTTTCCTGAGCTTTGTGCAGCAGACGTGGAGGTCTCAGACCTTCCTCATCCCCGTCTGTCCTAGGGTAGAATTTTGGGATGCCCACCGGGCTGTGGTGTGTCTACTGCACATGGGGGTTTATGTTCTTTGGACTTCAGTGCCTTAGGCAAAGTTATTTGATCCATCATGGGGGTGAGTGAGCCTTGTTTTAGCCAACTTTGTTGAGTTGGCTTCTTTCCTGTTGCTGTTTTATCATCTTTCCCCAACAAGTCTGCACGGAAAGGGGTCAGGACATTGTCTGGGGAGGTGGCTGAGAAGTACTGATGGTGGCCCCTGTGGCTGTGGTGCTGAAGGCCACTTGGCCACTCCTCTCCACAACCCCAGTGCCAGGTGGTGGTGGCAGCTCCTCTGCTTTGGTTTCATTTCTTTGCCTTTTGTGTTTTGGCGTGGGTCTTTTGGGTTTGTTTGGTTGTTGGTTGTTTTTTTTTTTTTTTTTTTGCATAAAGCCAGCAGCAGCTGTACAGCAATGGCACAGCCGCTCTATTCCTGGCCAAGAACCCTGTGAAATTAATCCACATCTCACTGAAATCCTACCCCGCTTTCGGGTCACTGCCTCGTTCCGGCACCGCGGAAGGCAGGGATCCCGCGATGATTTATTACCAGCCCCAACGCACATATTATTATGAAATGAGTTTATTACACTCTAAATCTCCTGTTAATGTGCTACTGTTTTAATCCCTTTATCCAATTTTCAGTCTCTCAGGCTTGGCTGCTGTTCACTTGCACAAAACTCTCCATTCTGAAGGTTTTATTGTACGATATCCATACCCATTTATCCTGCTTTAAGGCTGCGGCGCCGAGGCTCCGGTGAGGAGGGGAGAGAGAGGCAGGAGGGGATGGGCCAGGGGCTGAGATTGGGCTGGCTGAGCCTCTTGGGGTATAAAAAGAGTTGAAGTGGGTAGAGGAAGAGTTGGGGGTGAGGGGCTTGGGGAGGAAGGAGAGGCAGAGCTGATTTTCATGGGAGCAGCAGGGATGGCACTTTGGTAAATCATACAGAAAGGGGGTAAGAGAGGAAGGGGCCTTGGCCTCTGCTTTGAGGCCACCATGAATCAAACAGCTCAAGAAGTGGAGGGGAAAAAGAGGGCAGAAAGAGAGGAAATGCAGAAAATGAAGGGAAGGAGCAAAAGGAGAGGAGGAGCATGGGGCTAAGTGGGAGAGTGTGAGGCAGGAAGCCTGGGGGGAAAAGGGTTGTTGGAGATGCTGGGGGTAAAGAGCATGCTCTGGGGTGGACAACAAAAGCTTTGGGCATCAGAGCAGTGGGAGGAGAGATATTCCTGGCTTCCCCAGCAGTGGTCAGGGTCCAGCCCCAGCACAGACAGAGGGAAATGCCAGTTTCTGTGGGTCAGATCAGAGTTGCCATGGGGAGGAGCCCCACAAGGCTCAAGGATCAACATTTTCCCCCTATGTCAATGTACTCAACCTTCCTGATTTCCAGCCTGGAGGGCTCAGCCAACCATTTAGAGGTGGCCAGCTGAATGGACAAGGTGATTCTTGACCTTTCAGTGGCTGGAGGGAGCTTGCTCTGCAGTGTTGTGGTGTGTGATGAGCACTGGGGACTTCCCCTCAGCTCTGCTCCTGCTTGACTGTGGCACCCAAAGTTCTCCATGAGTCCAACTCCAGCAGGAGCACAGTGACCCTACCCCCTCTGGTCCTTTGGTAGGTAGAAAGAAGTAAATAGTGACATGTGGGCTGTGACTTTGTGGCTGGGGCTTGCAGGAACCTGTGAGGAGAATGTTATTGCATGGAATTTTTTTTAATTTTTTTTTGTACCTAACTCCCTAGGCTGCCTTAAACATCTCAGCCACCAGCAGGGTGATAAGTGTCTGCACTTCAGTGCTTCCCTGCTGCTTTGTGCCCTCTTGTTGTGCAGCCCCATAGCATGCTCAGGTGCTTGTGCACAAGTGTGTTGCATTGTGCACAGAAGAACACACAGCAGAGGGCAAAGTCATTAAGCTGGTTTCTGATGAAGTACAAATCCTTATGGCTTTCCCCCAGCACATTTTATTGTATTTATAGAACAAAATAAGAATGAGATGTATGTGCAAAGTTTGAAAATGGAGATACAGAGGGGAATGCAGCTAAATAAAACTCTCCAGAACTTGTTTGGGAGGAGTGGAAAAATCCCCAAACTTTCAGCCAGAATAGAGAAGCAATGAGATTTGCTTAAAATAGCACAAGCTCTTGTGATGGAACTGCTGAGTAGCTAATGTCCTTGGCTTTTTTAGCTAGCCAGTTATTTAAAATAGCTCCTGCCCATACTGTTTGCTTTATGATGTTCTTCTCCTTCCTTCCACCTATTCTCTTTCATTTTCTCCAGAGACATATTTTATCAGATCCAGCCACTGAGAGTAGGAGAGGCAGAGATTAAATGGGATGGTTAGGAGGGTAATGGTTTTGGTCCGTGGGAGGGATCTGGGAGCTGAGGAGGCTTCCTGTAGTTCAGTCTGTGCTGGAGAGCTGGTCTTGCTGCACCTCTGCTGTGCACAAAGGCTTGGTTGAGAGAAATGGAAAGTAAGAGTTGAGAGCAGAAGGTCTCAAAGGGTCTGCCAGTCTGGGATGGGTTCTTCTCCCAGTCCTGCTCCCAGTCTCACCACCTTTGGCAAGCCATAGACCAGTTCTGTGCCTCAGTTTCTCTTCTGTGGAAGATGCTAAGGACTTGATGGAGGGTAATTAGGGGGTGACACAAACTCTTGAAGAGGAGGAGTTCTGCTGATAACAAATACTCACTTGGATCTTGTCCCAGCGTGGATTTCAGATCTTCAGAGGGCAGCAAAAGCCTTCCCCTGACCCTGATGAGGATTTCTGCTGGGTCCTGCCCTGTGTTCCATGGGGGCTGCTGGGCTGGGACAGGCAAGGAATTTGGGAAACTCGGTGCCTTGGTGTCCATCCAGCCCAGCTGAAGCTGGTGACCGTGCTCAGGGCTCCTGCCAGCTCAGGGTCCCACCAGCCCCCTGACTCTGCTCTTTCTGGGACCCCCAGCTGGTTTCCTGGTGGCCTTTCTGAGCCCTGCCCTGGTGCCCAGCAGACAGCCCTCCCTCGCTGGCCTTCCCTGCCCTCCTCTTCCTCACCCCACCTGACTGCCTCCCTTCTCCAGCTCCTTCCCCTGCTTTCCCTCTCTTCCTACTGCTCCTGTTGCCCCTCTTGCCATGACTCCAGCTCCTCCTGGCTCTTGGCCTCCCGGGTTCCCCCTCCCAGGTCCTGGCAGCCTCCCCCACGCTCCCGTGCTCTCCCTCTCATGTCGAGGACTTGCCTCCACTCTCTGACACAGAAGCCTGTATCACTTCCAAGGCTCCTGCTGTCAGCTGGGGAATAGATAAAGATAAATGATATTATGTTAAATTCCACTTAATGACAAATTTTTAATTTTCTGAACATGGTCATTTTCTGGCTAGTGAATCAAGTGTAGGGAGCTAATTACATGAAGATCTGAACAAAAATAACTCCTAATTTTCAAGGATAATGGAAGAGAAATGTTGGAGATTAATGGCACTATTTATCTTTTTTAAATTTCTATCTTTCTCTGTGATAGCACTGCTCCCCAAGGAAAATATTCATAAAATGAAATTGAAGTCGTAACTTAATAGGTTATTAAAATTTTTGAGTGCATATCACTTTCCTTCCGCCGCACTGTAAATTTAAATTGAAGTTTGCGGCTCCTCGAGTCACCAGCGGAGTTTTTTTTATGATGGCACAATAGAGGGAAACATGCATCTTTGTCAGGAGGTATTTGCTATTCTAATTTTATGGCAGGCCGGATTATCAGAAAGGAATGTCAGAGCACGGGGAAGCTGACAACACTACAGCCTTCAGCCATGTGTTTCCATTAACGCCCAAAGCCGTCCAGGGGTTTCTCTGGACTGTTATTTTCCATTTCAGTCTTTTATCTTGATTTAAAGTGAGGGCGCCGAAAATTCAGCTCCTGTCATTTTTCTCACTCTCTCTCTCTCTCTTTCTCCCTTCCCACTCCTTTTTTTCTTTTTTTCTTTCCCTGCCTCTGCTCTCTGACTCTCTCCCATTTTTATTTTTTTTTCCCAATCCTCCCCCGAGCCTCTGTGTGATCCTCTCGTGCTGTGTCCCTGTCCCTCCCCCTGTCTCTGCCATCCTTAGGGTGCAAAGCCACGGGGCAGGCAGGGTTTTTTCTGCCTTTCTCTAGAACAGGGGCTGCCCTCAGGCTGTGCTGGGCCGTGGTGTGAGGTGAGGACTGATTTGGTGTCCTCCTTGGCCATGTCAGATCCAATGGCAGTGGTGAGGAAGTGTCAGATCCTGCTGCTGGAGCGATGGGCACAGGCAGCACATGAGGGAATATTAAATCTTCTTTGGTTTCCTCCTTGGAGATCTCCCTCACCAGTGCACGACAGGCTTGACCTCTTCGTCTTTGGCTCTATTCCTTCTCTTTTTCTCACACAAATGGCTCACTTCTGTGGCTCTGAGGGGTTTATATCAGGGATGGCACAAAGCCAAGACTCAGATTTTCTCCCTGGGATCTCTCCCAGAGCCTCCTCAAGCTGCTGCTTTGAAGGGAACTGGACATGGGCCCAGGCCATCCTGGGAATCACACCTTGGAGGGGTGATCCCAGTGGAACAGATGTCTGTTGGACAGATGTTGCCATCCCCCATGGTGCCCAGCCTGCATGGGAATGTGTGTTCACTGCCCCAGCCCTCCCACTCCATCCTTAGATGATGACATTCACTCAGTCCATGCTTTCTTTACCAGATCTCATGCCCACATCCATCCTCTGTCCAGCCTGGAGGGACACATTTGATGGGACTGAGAAAGCAGCAGCTCCTGCTGGCCTCACTGCTTGTAGCCAGGTAATAGAGAAGTTGTTTTGGAGGTGAGGAGGGTGCTGCAGAAGAGCAAGGGATGCTCTGGAGTCCTGCCAAGAGACAGAAAGCTGGAGGGACAGATTTCCTTCGTGTCCTGTGAAACTGGCCAAGTCCTGGCCTTGCATGGGATGGTCTCTTAATCACGGCAAGAGAAGAACCTTTAGGGTTCAGGTTATTTTCTGCCAAGCAGGCAGGAGAGCTCTTGGCTCCTGGCTGCTCTGCTGTGCAGCTCCAGGCTGGACCATCCCTGTTGCCTGCACTGCTACATCCTGCTCAGCACCAGAGCTGGGGTTGCAGGAGGAGCTCTGGAGAGCATTCCACAGATCCTGATTCCACCAGAGCCAGGGAACTGGGGAGGCTTGAGCAGGGCATACTCTTGCTGTGTGCCTCCACGTGTTGGCTCTGTGACTTCTGCCAGAGGGCTCAAGTTTGTCTTAGAGATGCGTGGTGATTTGCAGCTTGGAGATGGGATGTTGTGCAGACACTTCTGGGTCGGGTGTCTGTTTGTGATGCCTGTGAATGGCTTGTGTTTGATGAATTTTCTCTCTCCTGTTCCCTTGTTCCTCAGCTGGTGGCAGGTGTCACAGTGTACCAAGGAAAACAGGCAGCCTGGTGCTTAGGGGACCCTGCTTCTCCTGTCTCAGGTTCTCAGGCACATCACTGAGAGGTTTTGTGAGTGGCTGCCAGGCTCCTCCCCTGCCTCAGTTTCCTTAGGGCCTGTGTGATGAGGATGCTTTCCAGAGGCATCTGAGGCTTTTAGCTCTTGGTCTCTGCATGACACTCAGAGTCCTGTGGACCATGATGGAGGCACACGATGGCAAGGACAGACCTTCAGCATGAGAGTGTGTCCCTCTTTCCCTCACCTCCGCCTTGTTAGCTGATGTAAGGCAGCTTTGGAAAACTTGGGTCCTTAAGGGATGAGGAACGAAATAAATGATTTTACATTTTTTTCAGCTTCTCTTATTTTCCTTGCTCAAAAGGATCCTGAGTAACAAATGAAACACGACTGCTGTGTGACTGATCTATTTGTACAATTCCAGCTCTGGACTCAGGCCCCAGAAGACACATCCAAGGAGGGAGGGTGTGGGTGGGAGGGAAGCTATTTGTCCCTGATAGAAACTCTTGTGTTGGTGTTGATGACAGCTTTTTGCTAGCTTGTGAGGAAGGCCAGAACTTGATTGAGATGCAAAACCTCCAGGGGAGCAGCGTGGTGGAAGAATGGAAGTGCAGCACCTAGGAGAGGGTGTTTTGCTCCCTGGGAAGGCACAACACCTTTCTCTTGTGTCTTTGAGAGAAAGATAGCCTGCAACATTTTAAATGGCCCCAAGCCAGATGCACCTGACATCTGCATTGGTTTTCAGGTGGAGATGGAGGCAAAGTGCTGAAGGGGAGCTGAGCCTGGAGCCCAGCAGCCCTGCCCTGGTGTCCTTTGTCCCCAGCAGAGGATGAGACCCTTGTGTGAATGTTGTGCCTTCTCTCTGCGAGCTCTGTCATCGGGAGGATGAAGTTTCTTCATCCAAGTGTCAGTCAGATCCAGAGAAGCCACACAGATTTACCCCTCCAGTGAGACTGTCTCTGGAGCTTGTGAACCCTTTCAGGTGAATTAGCAGGTGGTTTCCAGGTGTCACCCCTGCTCACATCCTGGCTGTTGTCACATTTCATGTGATGTTCCCTGCACTAAGAGCAGCTTCTGTGTTTTGTTTGCTTTTTTTACTCAGCACACATGTAACAGTGTATAACCAACCACACGTAGCACTGTGCTACATCCTGAGTGAATTCCACAACCCTGGCAAGCAAGCCTGGGTTTCAGCTTGGAAATGAGGGAGATGTGTGAGTATTTGGATAGGAAGGGGCTGAAAACACATGTAGGGGCTATTTTGGCTCGATTGCATGGGCAATGGGTGAAATAAATACATACATTAAGAATACTTAGCGCATATTATCTGCAGTCCTTAAAATATCTCATATAGATGGAAATTGGATCTAGGCAGGAAATATTTTTATTTCTATGAGAATTTGTAAGATGCAGTTACCTCTGGTCCAAAATGGTATAAGAAATAAAAATACATAATGCTTCCACAAAGGAATAATTTGTTTCTCATCCTGACCCTGTCTTCCTCTCTCTGTGCCCTAGCCCCAAAATTTTGTATGGGATCAAGTGAAATGTTTTATTCCCAGTGCAACTTTTCACCATTTGAAAGTCCCTTTTAAGCCTAAGTGGTCTAAAACTTAAAAATCAAAAGTAATTTTCAATCATAAAGCAAATATTTTTGTTTAGAAAATGCCAGACCTGGATGTTGCCATGGTTCCACAACTTTTTTGTCTTCTTCTTCTTCCCCCCCCCAAAATAGCTTCAGGGAGAGATAGTTGTTAGAAATTGACCCCTCCCTTCCTTTGGTTTTAATGAAATGAAGCTTTGGGAAGTGAGAAGTTTTCATGGAAAAATTGCATATGGCTCTAAAGATTAATAATAAATAAATAAATAATCGTGTTACTTATAATTCTCCAAAACTGGTAATACCTTTTTTTTTTTTTTTTTTTTTTTTTTTTCCCCCCCACTATTCCAGCATCATGAGGCCAGTTGAACTGTGAGCTTTGAGCTCAGGAAAAGAGAGCAAGCTCTTCCAAGTCTTGTAGCAATCCATGCAAACCTGAGTCCCACTGAGGAGGTTCTCTGCAGGCCTGTGAGTCCTCCTGCATGTGGCCTTATCCTTCTTGAAGGTGTCATGATTTGGGTTGGTTTTTTTTTAAGCCAATCTCATAATTTTGGAATGGGGAGATGGTCTGATTAATCATTTTTAAGTGCTCAGTTTCAACAATACTGCATTATTTCCAGATAGCAGATGGGGAAATGGAGAAATGTGGTGAATTGCCAGCAGCAGAGCCAGAAATAGAACCCAGATGTCCTGGTCTTGTGTGGAAGCTCCCTGGTCTCTCCAGGAGGGCAATGAGCAGGCTGCAGTGCAGGGGGATCTTCCTGACAGCCCCAAGCCAAGCCCTGGTGGGCAGGTTCAGGGTGAATCCCCCCGGCAGCTCCGTCTGTCCCTCTGTCTGTCCTGGCACGGGGGGTCCTCTGGGTCCCCGCCAGCTTTGTTGCTGATGTCCCCTGTCCTGGGTGGGCTCCTGGGTGCTGTGTCCCCAGGCTGCCTGTGCTGCACAGGTCAGCTCGGTGGCAGGGCTGGGGAGATGCCTGCAGGCCCAGCAAAGCCCAGGCAGCCTGGCTCCCCAGCCACAATCTCTCGTTAGAAAGAAATTAAAAGCCACTCAATTTTGGCTAATATCCCTCTGTAGGCCTTTAACTCCACCTGTGACTAACCCATTCATAATAGCTCTGTTTTAGTGGCTTGGGTTGATGTATCCTCGATTAATTTGGGAGGAGAGCGGCAGGGCCATATCTCTTTGTCTCCCCCTCTCTTACTCCCTGTCCTGCACTCTGTCTTCTCCCACTATTTCATCTCTTATATAATTTCTCCATTCATTTACCCTCTTCTCCCCTGCAGCCACCTTCCCCCCCCAGTCACTTTTTGGCATTTTCTTCCCCAACTCCTCTTTGCCTCTTTCCCCTTTGTTCTCCTCATGTCCTTTAACCTTCCTCCTCTGCCTCTTTCATCCTCCTCTTTTTTTTTCTTGGCTGGCATCGCTTCCTTTTCCTTTTTCATCTATCCCTTCCTTTCTCTTCCCTTTTCTCCCTCCTTTGGACCCCTTTCTCTGATCCTCTCCCCTTGCTTGCCTCTTCCTCCTTCCCCAGGTTTCAGATGCTCACTCAATTCCTTTCCCTCTTTGTTTCAGGCACCCCCACCCCACTCCCCACTCTCGATTATTATTAATGATAAAGGCTAAAACATCACATCAGTAATTTCTGAGTGAGTTTTGCAATGAAGCTGGGGCCTTATCAGCCCCTCCCGAGTGCCACAAATTTTACTTTTGCAATTTCACGCCTTTGGTTATTATCACGCTGCTTCGTCCCTGCTCTGCCTTGCGCTTTCCCTCCCCCCCTCCTCTGGAGAGAGTACTTAAACTTGTTTTCATTCCCTTATTCTTTATTTTTTTAATGTCCACTCTCTCTGGAGCCAGTAATGTTCTTCCTCTTTTTTCCTCTCCCATTTTCTGTTAATTCTGTGCCATCTGCCTTAGCATCTGTTAAAAATAAAATTTCCCTCACAATGAGAAGCCCTCCCTGCCTTGCCTCCATCCCCTCCCCCACAGCCTCAGCCCCCCTACTTTTCCTACCAGGGTTGTCCAAGGCTGCTGCTCTCCCTCTTGGGGTACCTCTTCATCCCTCTTTCCAGCTCCCTGCCTGCCCAGGCTGGCTCAGCAGCATCTGCTGGGCAGTGGGGTTGGGAGTGGGAGGAGAAGGGATGAAGAAGGAGGTGCTGGGTGCAGCTGAATTGCTCTCAGCCCATATGTGTGTGCTGGGGGGGGTCTCTTCCCTGTGTTCCTGTGGGTCTGGGCAGGGTATGACCAGCAGAGATATGGTCAACACTGGGGCCAAGTGTGAGCTGTCTCCCAGAGGCTGATGGCTGAGCCACCCTGGAAATGGGAGAGGGTCTGGGCACTGTGTGATGTGCCCATTCCCCACCCTTCGTGCTCAGGATGTTTTGACCAAAACTGTGGTCAGGTGTGGATTTGGCTGCTGTGGAGCAAAGCTTCTACCAACCTGGCTGATAAGAGCACGAGGAAAATTTCCTGGTCCGGAGAGGAGGAGGAGGCTTTGAGTTTTTTCACACTGGTTTCCTTTTATGGCTGAGATTAGAGTAAGAAGTGGGCCATGCCTCTGGGATTCCCCCTTCCATCAAGGTCTGACACACTTGTGAACCCCCACCTCTGGCAAAGCACCTCTGGAGGGGCTTTGGTTGGCACTTCCCTTGGGCAAGTTTTTGGGTATATGGAGAGAGAGACTTTGGTCCCCAGTACAAGTTTCCTTGGTGATTTCATGTCTGATGGTTTGGTTCCCACAGCAGGAGGTTGGATGCCACTTGGAGTTGGTGGGACTCATGAGCCAGGCTTTGGGAACTGATCCAGGTCAGGCCAGAGTTTGAAGCAGCCTCTGGCTCTTTGCTCACCCTGACTCTGGTCCTCTGGGACATGTTTTGCTTTCAGTGTCAGGGCCTTCCTCTGGTCTGGGGGTGTTTGGAGCAGAGTGTTTTGGGAGGTTCTTAGCTCATATCATCAGTGTGTGCCAAACTACCACCAGCAGCCTCCTGCTCACAAGCCCCTTCCAGAGGCTTTCAGCTTCAGCTTCTCCTTCCCTCTGGTGCAGGTGAAGCTCTTAAACCCAGGTGGCTCAGCATCCCCCCTGCTGCCTCCCCCCGTGTGATCCCTCGGGCAGGGCACTGAGACTTTCCCCTTCGGGGATGCTCTGTGTGCCAGGGTGAGCTCCTGCACTCAGGTAGCTCTGGTGTCCATCTGCAGACACCCCCAGCGAGGAGGTGTTGTCGTGGCAGGTGTCTTTGGGTAGACACAGGCAGGAGGGTGCTCCCGAGCAGCCAAGTGGCCGCAGAGGGAGATCCGTGGAGTTTTCAGGGAGCGGATCCCACCCTCAGTCTCCCCGCAGCGGAGGGGCTGAGCAGCGGCGTGGTTCTGCTCCGGCACAATAACCTCAGCAGCTTTGATAACAACAAGCCCCCTTAAGCCCTCTTCCTCCTCCCAGCTCCCCTTTTCTCTCCCCTGCTCCCTTTGAGCCCTGCCGACAATAGGCAGAACTGCTGCGGCGCTGCCCGCAGCCCGGGCAGGCACACAAAGCCCCCGAGCTTACAGGAATTCTTTGGCAGGCTGCTGGTTGCTGCGGAGAAGAAGAAGGGCCCTTCATACTCGGAAGCTGTCTCATTGCCCCTGGCCCTATTCTCTTCCCGTGTTTGATAGACACTGAGCCACGGTAATCTCTCTCTGCCCCGAGGGGAACAACAGCTTTTGTGAAACAGATTTTTACAAACTGTTTTGACCCCACATCCCCGGCCCCCTCCCCTCCCTCACCTCCCCCCTTCCCTCCCCTCCAGTTCACTGGCTGTATCAGTGTCACATAATTAAATCAGCTTTCCTGTTTGCCTCTGCTTCCTGCTAATTGTTTGCTCACAGCTAGGATTAGCAAGTCAGGGTTATTTTTCACATATCCTCACACAGGTTTTTCTGCTGCAGGAGGCCACTTCATGGTTCTGGGCCTCCTCACCAGCCAGCTCCCCACACACTGTGGACGAGCAGCTCTGTGGGTCCTGGAGATGCAGGAGGATTTCTGGGATACCCCAAGAGACTGCCCGGCAGCTCAGCAGGCTGGAGAAGGGACAGAAGCTGTATACATATTTTTATTTTTTTTCCACTCTCTTTTGCAAGACGGGCTGAGGATTTTTCCTAGGGAAAAGCAGTCTGAGAGTGCAGGGGACCCCAGTGGGCACTGGGTGAGCCTCACACCCTTTCTGCAGATGGAGTTGCAGCTCAGAGGCTTGGTCAAACCAGGAGCTCCACCAATGGAGGCTCATGGTAATCCCTTTGGGAGCTGCTGAGCCACACCATTTTAATGGCATTAGCATGAGGGGTAAGCCTAAAGCAAATACTTGCTGTCACTTCTGCAAGTGCCTCATGGTGTAAGAAGTTATCTCCCCTTAGCTAAGCCCAGGGAGCTGCTCAGGAGCCCCTCATGCAGGAGAGGCAGAACCAGCTCAGCCCATCTGCAGCTCACAGAGGCTGGAATTGGGGTGCAGAGGTCAGCTAATGGTTAAGTTGCACCATCCTGTGTCAGCCTGGACTCGGGTCTTCAAGCCTGGTCAAAATGCTTGAATAAGCTGTCTTGTTTTGGAAGGAGGAAAATAATGATTAAGCTAATCAGTGCAGACAGTATCTTTTTGCAGCAGCCACTTGGAGCAGAGTGTGCAGGAGGTCATATTCACTGCACTGTCCTGCAGAACTGCTGCTGGCTTGGCCTTGGTCTTTCAGGAGACCACGTGGTTTTTAATTGTTTTTCCCTACTGGTAGGAATTTGTCCTGAAATTCCTCAAATGTTGAAGAAAAGTTTTCATGAAGGTGAACACCAGATTCTGCTTTCCCACTCATTTTCTTGTTTCGGGCTTAAAAACTTCATCTTTCCCAGTGCTGCCAATTAGTCTTTCAGTCTTTGATGGCATGGGCTAAGAATCTAAAGTAGCTTTAAATATAAATCAGGCTGCTCTTTCCTTTTTGCTCTGTATCAAAAACACCCAGCAAAATTTAACTGTGCATTTGAGGGCTCTTGGCTAGCTGATGGGGTGGCCCTGAAGATGTGAATTCATTTTGCCTGTAAGCCCAAGGGTTAGCAATAGCATCAACAATATGCAATCTAAAATCACAGTCCTCCTCCAAAGATCTCCAGGTGCTTCACACTGGAGGCCTTACCTGCAAAAAAAAAAAAAAAAAAAAAAAAAAGAAAAAGAAAAAAAACCCCACCTGTCTCTCTGTCTCATGGACCTTTTGACTTTTCACTGCAGCTTGGTGTGTGCTAAAAGCTCTGATGTTCCATTCCTTGTTCCCCTACCCAACTTTGCTGCTAGTACAGTGTTAGATGGAGCTCTGAGCAAATGAATCTGCTTTGGGTGGTTGCTAATTAATTGGATAATTATTAGGCTGACTGATGGTTTAGTTGATGACTCGGTGGTTGCTGGTAGCTTCATCATGTGGGTAAGAGAACCCTTCATGTGTTTCCCAGGGAATGAACACAGTGCTGGGCACAAGGAGTTTCTCCCAACTCTGCCTTTGCCCTGAGTGGGTTTTGTAGCCTGGGACAAAGATCTTTGCCTCAGTTTCCCCAGCTGTAAGATGGAAGTGAGCGTTCATAGCTCATTGGGGTGCCGTGGACATTAATTAGTTCCTGCTTGTTAAGGGTTATTTGAAAATGTAAAGTGCAATTATCTGGCTACCCAAGTACCGGGCTGGGGTTCTGGTTGGCAGGGTAGCTGGTGAATTGGTGAGTTGCTTAACTAGCTTGGTTAATGACCTGGTGACATTTACAGGGGGAAAAGAACGACGTCAGGACGTTTCCTGCCGGCAGCAGGGAGCTGGGTGTTTTTTCCTCAGGGACAAGGAGGGGTAGGAGGGACACCTTTACCCAGCAGGATAATTCTGGATCAAAACAATCGGTGCGAGGTTGACCCCGTCACGGAGCGTCCTTCTGGGGGATGCGGGGGTGAAGCCATCCCTCGGGAGAGGTTTGATCCCTGGGGGGGGTTCAGGCTGGATCGGGGATGGGTCGGGATGTCCCCGCTCCCGGGGGACACGGGGAGGTGGCAGGGCAGGGACAGCGCGCGCTGCCGCTCTCCGCGGTGCTGAAGGAGCCGCCCGGGACCCGGACACCGGGGGGACACGGAGGGGACACTGTGGGGACACCGGGGGGACACGGAAACGTAACTCTAGGGTTTCCTCACCAGCTCCACAACCCGCTGATGCTTCCGTCAGTACCAAATGTCCTGAGCTGCGGTGCAGGCCGGGAGGAGCAGCTGCTGGGGGGGTCTGCCCAGGATGCTCATTATCAGCCCCCATCCCCTCTTGCTTGTGGTTTTGTGAAACCTTCACCACACGATCTCAGATCTTGCAGGCCAGGTGTTTGCTCAGGTGAAGTTTTACATTTATTTGCTAATTCATACGTTTTGGGAAAATATAATTTAAAGCGACGTCTTGCAGCTTGTTTTTCTGAGCAGAACAGGCATCCTATGCTCTGGAGCACAGTGCTGGAGTTGGAGGAGGACAGAGCTGTGCTAAGGAGATCTTTAGCCTGTACCTCTGCTCTCAAGGAAAGATCACCATCCTCTAAGCAGTTCTGACACATGTTTGTCTAATCTGTCCTTGGAAACCTCTAGTGAATCCATCCTCCTCTCTCCAGGCAAATCTATTGCAGTACTTACTCCTCTAACATTCCTCCCAATGTCCAAAGTAAATCTTTTTTTGTTGCAGTTTAAGCCCATAACTTCTTCTTGTATCTATCAGTGCCATGGAGAAAAATTTATTCCCTCCCTCTTTAACCTATTAGTAAACTGCAGCCAAGCCTCTCCTCAATTTTTTTTTTTTTTTTTTTTTTTTTTTTTTTTCCCCCAACTAAACAATTCCCATTCTTTGGGTCTTCCATATCATCTTCACAGATGCCTTCTCATTTGTTCCCCACTCCTGAGGACTCAGAGTCTTGAGTAAATTTGCATGTTGCTTAAATTGCCCCATATGGAAAGCAGCCCACCAAAGGAGGCCTTTCTGGGATAGATTACAGTGGGAAGAGAAATTCACATATCTTGCAATGGACACTGCTGTTCATAATCCTGGTGTGGTGGAAGCTGCTTTTTTTTTTTTTTTTTTTTCCTGAAAAGCTTGACATAGTTGACTCATGGATGTGATTCATCATCACTCCAAGATTCTGTTCTGCAAATCTGCTGCTTCCTAAATTGTGTTTTCCCAGTCAATTATTCTTGACAGTGTGGTGCCTGCTCTTTTTTTCTTTTGGTTTGGATTGGGAGGGGAGCAGTATGTAATCTTCTTACATGTTGGAAAAGCAAGCTATAAGAATAGCTTCCCCTCATCATCATCGTCAAAAAAAAAAAAAAAAAAAAAAGGTCACAATAGTATTAAAAGAGCATTTTTTTACATTGCAGTCAGCATTATGGTGATGGAGATCTGATAACTTCTACCAGGCATCTCTGTCTGTATTGCTTATAAGACAAATCTTTGGTTACAAAGATTTTAAATAGTATTTCTGTTGTCTTTGCTGCTCAACCTGTTTGTGCTCAGGAGTGAAGCAGAGTGGGGAGAAAACCAAAACACAGGAGAAAGAAGTGTACAGTTTTGTCTTCAGGAAAAGGTTTGTGCAGTGAGCAGAGTGCACAGCACCTAAGAGTGAACAAAGAGAAAAGAAAATAAGGGCAGAGCCACTTATTAAGGGAAAACCATCCTAAGCCCTAGATTAAGGAGCCGTTTCCTTGGAAATAGAGTTGAGATTGTGTAACTGAAGCTGATAACATAATGCAATGTGTATTTAGGGCCTTTAACACTAGAAGGCAGTTTTAATTCTGGCATGGCATCCCTTTGGTTCCTTGGCTTTGCACTTCAGGCAGGATCTGTTAGTGCTGTAGGCAGCGAAGTGTGTGTGTGTTGTGGAGGGAACACTGCATTTAGTTGCCAGAAAAACTAATTTGGACTCTGCTGGAGCTGTGAAACGCTGCTTACCCTCTCGTGTTGCAGGAATATCTGGGGAACGAGGGAAAAAAGTCTCAGGAAGCCCTGTGTGGTTTATTATTTTTCAAATTTTGACAGAAGAAAAGGTGAATTGAAATGTAACCTTCGACTAACAAAAAAGGGGAGACAGGTTTTACTGCTCTAGTCAGCCCCCTCCCTCTTCTTCTTCCAGTTGTGGAGCCAATTTAGAGCTGGTTGGATACGTTCACATGGTGCAGATGACCCACTGCCAGCAAAAAAATTCTAATTTTCCCTTCCTCCCAGAAATCAGCTCCAGTGTGGGGTCCTGCTGGTAGCCGTGATGATGCGTCACAAGCTTGGTGGAGCCTGTTTCTCACCCATGATAGGAAATGTCTGTTTCTAAATACAGGCTGAGGGAATATATTTGTCTCATGAGCCCTTTGTTAGCTCAGGGCTAACGAGTTTGGGCTGGTGGGATCCTCTGCAACATGTTGATGGCTGCTGAAGAGAAGCAGTGGGATGTGGTTCATCTTGGCACCGGGGGGCTCACAAAGTGAGACAGGAGCAAAGTGGAGGCAAGAAGAAAGGGGCTGGGGACAAACTGGGAGAAGATGAAGCAAAAAGGGAGCAAAAGCATAGCTGACAAGGTGGTTCAGATCCCCTAATCTAGATGTTAACCATTGGCACACGAAGCTGCAGTCAAGGTCCTCTCTGTATTCCTCAGGGACAGAAAAGGGAGGAGAAGATCTCTGGGAGCACCAGAGCAGGAGAGGAGTGGCTTGTATTGGTTTCATGTTTCACAGGTGTCCATGTGAACTCCCACAGTGCCAAAATCAAGTCAAGTTTTGCTAACCTGCTTGCTGAAGTGAATGAAAAATAGGTTTGAGCTTGACAGGGGTGACCCTGTTGCAAGAGCCTGTGGTCCCTTGCTCTCCTCCCTGCATTGCCCTGCAGGAGCTGATCCTAACCACAAAGAAGCCAAGACACTGTGTCCCTGATGGATGAGCATGAAGAGATCTGTTCCTTGAAAAGATCTCAAATCTTGTACTCTTTCTTGGAGAATTCTTGGTGATAATCAAAGTTGTAATCAGCATTAAGTGTCTTTTAAAAGCCATGGGAGCTTTTGCCCTCATCCTGCTGGGTCTGCTGTGCTGCTGAAGAGCGAGTGCACAGCCTGAGATTGGGTCCTGTGTTGGAATGAGAAGGTCTTTATCCCAGGAGAAGTACTGTTTACATCTTACAGGAGAAAAATTATACCTCTGTCTGGTAAAGGAACTGCTGGTGAAGGTGGCCATGCTGGTTTGCCATGTATAATGAAGAAATGAGGCTGGGCTGTGTTTTTTGTGTCTCAGGCAGATTTTCTTCTGTTGGCAGTCTCAAGTATGTGCTGAGAAAATGATTGCCTGGACAAGGCGGAGAGAAAGCAAGATTTTAAAAAACTCCTTAGGGAAACCACTTCCTTTTGTGCCTACAAATATGGCCACTTCCAGCAGCTTTCCCTTTGGATTTTAGAGCTGCAAAGTGGCATCTGTCCACCAGAGGGCACGTGGGCCATTTTCTCCTCCTGAGCACGAAAAAAAAAAAAAAAAAAAAAAAAGAAAAAAAAGGGAAAGAGGTTTCCAAAGCAAATTCCCTTCCAGCACAGGTCCCTGCTCTGGCCAGCTTGTCCTTCCCATCGCAGCTGGGTTGCTGTGGGCCAGGGCACGGGCAGGGGAGCTGGTGTGAGCCATCTGGGTGTGAGGTGGGGTTCTGCCTGTCTGAAGGGTTAAATGTGAAGCCTTTATGGTGTTGTGGCTTTATGGGTCCCTGTACTTGTGTTTCAGAGCCCTGGAGGGGCACACGTGTGTGTGTGTGTGCACGCAGGAGAGAGACACACGTGCACGTGGACCCACCCAGCTCTGCTCTCACAAGGATCTGTATCCACACAGGCCCACTCTACAGCTTGCAAAGTAAATTAGACTTAAATGACTCTTTGGAAACAAAATAAATCAAATAGCATAATAGTACCATCTTTTTATCTCATTTGTTCCCATACAATTAGTAGTTTTACTGCCATGTTGTGACAGGTGACTGTGTTTGACCTTTGCCGCTTGGGTGGTTGGCTGGTGCTCAAACTAATGAAGACCCTTAATGGATTGGCTTTTGTGAGGCTGTGAGCAGTGGGGTTAAAGAGAAAATGGTGCCTTAGACAGAGTCCAGAGAAGATCCTTCAATTAAACCTGAAGTCTATTAGCAAAGAAATATTGAGGAGGTTGAGAGTTAGCAATGATTTAACCAGCAAGCCTTCCTAGTGAGTCGTTAAAATTAAAAAAAAAAAAAAATAATCATCTCCCTGGTTATTTATTGTTGAGCGTGTGGTTGGACTCCCATCCTCTTGGGTAAGAGGGTGGGAGCAGAGCCATTGGTTTGGAGGGGCTGGGGCTGCAGGGCTCCAGTCCCAAGTTTGTTAGCCCTTTGGCTCCCACATGGCTGAGCTTGCCTCGGACAAAAGAGTGAGGAAAAATGAAGCAGTAGCAGGAACAAATGAAGAGTGATGCTGGGGAAGATAAAAGCAGATCTCTGGGATAAATAAGACTTTTTGGAACTTAATTGTTTTTCATGATGTAAATAAATTACAGTGAAAGAAAAGGAGACCTGGCAGCTTCTGGGCAAGGAGTCAGAGGGCAGCGCTGAGCTGCAGAGCGTGAGGAATGAACAGGAGCAGAGGGAGCTGATGGGGAGGCAAGGGCTGGCCAGAGCAGCAGAAATGGGCAAAATAAGGAGTGTTGGGTGCAGGGAGCCAAGGGATGGCCAGGCTGGGAGAGCACTGGAAGGGCCAGGCCATGGCAAAGGGCCATGGGGCCATTCTCCTGCTGTGTGACCCTGCAGCAGAACTCCTGCACGTGGCAGAGCCAACCTGCCTGCTGCTCCACAGCATCTCCCCCAGCCCCCGGGGATAAGGAGCTACCTCCTGTCCCTTCTCCTTACCTTCACTGTCAGGACCTCAGCATTGCCCATGCCTTTCTTTCCTTTCATCTGCAAGAGTTGCTTGACTTTCAGCCCAGGTACCACCTTGGAGCAGTGTCCATGGTCTTTAGCAGAGCTGGGGCTTCCCCTTGCCCCTCACTAGTCCTTTGGGTGATGTATTGTTCCACAGCTGAGAGCTGAGGGATGGGGAGCATCTGATGGGGGAAAGCATGAAGCTGGTGGTGCTGGGTGGGGAGACAACACATGGATTTTGTTGGGGTGTCCTAGAGATAGCTGGCATAGCCAAGACTTTAATCCCCACACCCTTCCCTGCTTCCAAGCACAATGTGTAGTAAAAACCTCACAGAATTCACCATGTCAGGCAGGTGTAAGCTGAGATGGGACAGGGAGTGCAGGGAATGGTGTCCTGGGTCCTGATGTGCCTCCTGTGCCCTGGCCCATGCTGTGGGCTGGGTCAGCATCTTGGTGCCTGCCTCTTTCTTCTCCTCCCTACACTCTTGTAGAAGAACCATGGAGGGAGAAAGCAGTTTGGACCCAGCAAGTGCATCTGCTCTCTGCATCTCCTCATTAGTTCTGGGTCATGGTTTTTTTGAACATGCACTATTTTTTTATGGCCTTTTCTTCCTCTACTACTTCTTCCCAGTGCAAAGGCCTTTTCTGATGGAACCACAAGTGTCTGCATGTGTGGTTTCACTCCAGTTTAGCTGAGTCATCACAGAGCTTGGGAACATCTCAGCTGCAGTGCCCAGCTCCTCCTCTCCAGGGCCATCCCACCTCAGGACTCCAAAACTGAACACCCTGCTACAAATTCCTCAAGCTTTGTGACAGACCCCAGGGCAGGACTCCAGGGCTGCCCCAATACTCGTTCCTCCTTCCTCCCTTTATCTGTTTGTCTGTCTGTCTGTCCAGCTGACCTTTCCCTCCTTCATGGAGTGTTTCCTTCCTTCCACTCACAAAGTACTCCTTCCTTTATTTTTCTTTTCCTTCACTCCTGGACACGTGCTTTCCCCCCTCCTGCCTCCCCCTACTTTGGGGATAATTTAACATGTTACACACTAACTTTCCAGTAATGGCACTCTGGCTTTTTGAAATTCTGCTTCCCTGTTTTATGGCTGGGCCTCTAATGGTTATCTCGCAGCCCTGCCTCTGGCAATCATGTAAGGAATAAATAGAAGCTGACACAGTAATTTACTTAAATCTTCTCCACACTTTTGCAGCATTTTCCTCCAGAGGATACCCCCGAAACAACAATTATTTGAAATGTCACGCGTTCCTGCCCCTAGGCTACCGACAAATGAACATTAAATCTATTAACAACAAAAAAAATTAAATGTTTACTTTTCCGCGAAGGTAAAGGAGAAGCTGGAGAGAGGGAGGGATGTCTCCAATAAATATCTTCTCAATAATAAAGAGGTGTAGTTAATGTTCTCTCTAAGCAGAGTCAGCTCACAGCCCACATCCTGTGAGGACAGAGAAGTGATGCCACAGTGCTGCCATGCAGCCTCACCAGGACAGCCCCAGCAGCTTCATTTTCCCAGCCCAAGGAGCTCAGGTTTAGGTTGGTGTTTTTGCAGATTAAAGCAGAGGTGCAGTAGTGAACAAGGTGGTCCCAGCTCCCCCCCCAGAGGCTGGTGGTGTGGGGACTGGGGTGGGCTAGGGGCTCACCAAGATACAGTGGCAGAAATTCAAAGCAGCATCCCACCTTCATCCTAATAACCTCATACTGTCCTGAAAGACTTCTTACCAATTGAGCTTTCCAACATATGGCTTTCCAGTGTTGGAAAACATCCCCTTTGAAATCCTCTGTCCACCTGAGTTCAGCAAATGGTTGGGATTTGAAGGAACCAAAAGCAGCACTTGTGTGCATGAACATAGGAGGGAAAATTTCTCATCTGATGTTGAACGCTGCATAGAAAAAATTGCACCTCTGTTCTTTGTTTTCTCCCCTTTTCAGCAAAAGAAGCTTGGGTGTAGACCTCAAACAGCTTGGCACCTCTGACTGCATGAATCAATCCCTGATATGGAGTGTGAACCAAGACCTCTTGTCCACCCTTCGAAGCAAGACAGGTGAATATCTGACCAGCCTCCTACTCCAGAATGGACAGAGACTTTGGACCTTGCTGTTACCACGTTTCACTGCATCACCAGGTATGCCAGCACCTGTCTTGTCTTCCCAGGAGGCTGGGAATCCACCTCCTTGGCACTGGTTCTGACCCTCAGAGCCAGACAGTGGAGGAGACCTCCAGTAGATCTGCTGCATTCAAGTCCCAGCAGAGCTTACTGTCCCAGTCTGAATCCATTTCCTTGCTGTTCTGGGAACAGCCACTAAGGTGGCTGATGGTACGTGGATGCTCAATCAGGCATCTGTGATGCTGGGCTGCTCTTGAGCTGAGAGCATTTTCTGTCAGTGGGAGGTAGTGCTCCTGGTGTCAGCTTGGGAAAAGGCCCTCCAGGGTATCTGCTGGAGTCCTGCCCACAGCTCTGTGCCCTCTTGATGTGTTCTTTACCACCAGGGCAGTCAGAGCTGGGACAGGGCTGCCAGGGTCCATGGTCCCCCTTGATGTTCTGCTGCTCCTTGCTGTGATTCCTTAAGGAACGTGAGGCAGGATCATCATGGGTGATACCTGTGTGTCTAGGAGAGGTGAGGTTGGATCTCTGCCAGCAAACCTGTTGGCATCCAAGGGTGTGTCAGAAGAGGAAACCAGCTCAGAATCAGACTCTGACTCTGGGGTAGCAGCTGCCCTGGGCTCTTCTCATGCCCAGTGCAAATCCCTTGTTTTGCACTGCCATGGGGAGAGTGTGTCCTTCCTCACCCAGAGAGAGGGGGTTATGTGATGGGGCTTTTCTGGGTGTTTCCCATGTACTTTCTGAAACAATTTATCCCTCTGAGGGAATGGGTGTCCTCCACTTCAGACCCAGTCTGGTAGCACCTGGGATTGGATGATAAGTGCGGAGCAAGGAGGATCAGGGAATCATGGAATTGCTCAGGCTGGAAAAGACCTTCAAGATTATCGAGTTCAGCCTTGTCTTAACCCTATTACCCTATTCCCAGTAACCCACCACTAAGCCATGTCCCCAGGCACCACATCCAGGCGATTTTTTAAGCACATTGGGGGATGGTCCAGCCACTTCCCTGGAATATGTTACATCCATGACACTGCCTGTGGGAAACCACAGAGCTGAGGATGCACAGAGCACAGGGCTCTGGCTGGGTGTAGGCACAGACCTGCTCTGGGTTCTAGAGTAAGTACTGCAGGTGAAGCCCACCTCACTGTGTCAGCGTCAATAATTCCCCTGCCAGCCAAAAGCCTCAGCACCTCAGGCACATTTATGAGTTATGTGAACAAACAGAAACACAATTGTGTGGTCTAACACACGAGGATGGACTCTTAGGTAGTGTATGGCATCAACACAAATCAGTCTGCCACTAGAAATTGCAGGGTGTCAAACACCTGATAGCCTATTGCTAAAAAAAATAAATAATAAAAGCAGAAAATTTGGAAGATGATTCCCTGAACTACTTTGCATTAAGTTTTATTAAACTTGCTCCCGTAATGTCTCTCCACTTTGATCTCTTCTCTGCCCGAATTCAGATCCCAGCTCCTGATTTCCACCAGGGAAGGTATGCAGGGAAGCTGTGTGCCTGCACTTAAATTTTGGGGTTTTTTTTTTCTTTCTTTTTTTTGTTTTTTGGTTTTTTTTTAGAAAAAAAAAGCTTTGTAGCCCGTTCTTGTGCTCTCAATTCCGGATAATGCTGGATCCCTTTTATCCAGCCCCTCCTCTTGTCCTTTCAAGTGAAAAGAGGACTCCTGTGCCCCCCCATCAAAGTTAAAGGGAGGCTTTAGAGAGGAAGGCTCAGCACGCTGGGGCTCTTGAGCCTGTGTTTAATCTCTTTCCCCGTTCCTGTGTGCCTCTGTGGCTTCCCTGCCAGTTTCTTTGTTGCCGAGTTTCTCATTTCCTTTTATTTGTGTGTGCAGGAGGTTGCCAGGCTGGCTGGAATGCAGCTGAAGTCATCCTGGGGGGATGCTGGGGTTATCCATGACCTGCCTCATCCCCCCGGGCCCGGGCAGGCTACAAGGGGGGGCAGTGGGAAGGACAGGACAGGACAGGACAGGAGAGGAGGGGACAGGCACCCACCTGTGAGAGGCTGCTGTGGGGTGAGGTGTCCATCACCATGCGAGGTGCAGGGGAGGACAAAGGCTGAGGAACAGGGATGGAGAGAGAGCACCCTGTATGCTGGGAAGGGGAGCAGGGACACAGGGAGGGGACCTGGGGTGCCTCTCTTCCTGCCTGCCCTCAGCTGAGCTGGGTGCTGTGCCCATGTCCCACCATGATAGATGTGGCCTTGGGCTGTGCTGCCAGGAGCAGCATGGGCTGGATCAGGCACCAGAGACTGGGACTGGTCCACTGCAGACTGGGGCTGCTGGACATGGCTCTGGGGGTGTGCACTGGTCAAGTGTCCATAGAGGCTGAGTTTGTGTTCATGCTGTTTGCTATTCTTTTGTCATGAACATACTTCAGTGGAGGACACTGACACTGTAAAAGTGATGTCCTGGGTGAAGTGAGACATGGCAGGAACACCAGTGTTTGTCTCAGCTTTCATCTTGTCCCTCCCAGCAGAACACAGAGGCAGATGATGCTGCCAAGGTTTCCATCCCTCCTGGGCCATGTGGGTCCAGTTTGGCACATGGGGTTACTTTTCATTTCCCCCTGGAGCAGTCCTGGGGAACTGTAATTCCAACAGCATCCCATCAAATCAGTCAGTGTTAATGGTCTGTTTGCTGGGCTGTGAAAACCAAAAAAGAGGGAAAAGGATGGGGCTGTGCCCAAAGCTGGACAACTTAGGAAGTGGCACCTTTATCTCAGGTTGCTCCACAGCTACCAGAAGTTTCCTGCTCTTTCCTTCCAGGCTGGATAACTGCTGGTCCAGCTCCTGACACTACAGATAGACCTTGTCCCAGCAAACTCCTTCAGGCTTCCTGGTCCTTGCTGAGCATCATCCAGGTTCCTGGCAAATCTTGGTAAAGGTTTTGTCAGGGGTCACACAAGTGTCTGTACCCAGGCTGGTTTGTTTGTTCGTTTGTTTTTAATGGCAAATTTAACCTTTTTATGCCTTAACAGAAGAAATTGATGATTTGAAAGAATTGTGAAACTGTGTGGGAGAATTGCTTGAATTTAGTTTCATACCCTGATGGATAGATGGACACAGGAGGTGGATCATGACAGGCAGGTAGAGAGTCCCTGATGCATATGGATATTTGTGCAGGAAGGGACCCATGTGCAGGTTTTTAAATGTGTGAACTGCACAGGGCAGAGCTGGGAAGCTCATGGGCCCTCTGGCTGCCACCCAGCATGGCTCTGCACCCCTATCTGCCCCATCTCCCTGCTGCCTGCTTCATGGACCATTTGTGCTGCCATTGTCCCCTGGGATTGTGCAACTCTCCCAGTCTGGGTTGTATCTGCCTGGGTGTAATTGTTTTGGCTTTGCCCCTGGAACAGTCTGTCAGTCCCCAGCCTGAAACTCCTGCTGGGAGCTCAGAGATTGCATCAGGGATCAGGGGGAAGTCTGACCTGTAAAGGTATTGCAGGGAGCAGGGGAGAGGGACACTTGCTTAAATACCCTCTTACCCTCTGTTGTGTGCTGCTGCTGTTTCCAACCAGTGGTTTAAGAATCTCTGCAGAGAATCTTCTATGTTTGAATTTTTCTTTTCCCACCTGTTCTTTCACGAGGTCGTGGTGCTTCCTTGCTCTACATCTGGCTGTTCCTGAGTTGCTTCTATATAGGATTCCTCCAAAACTTCCAGTAATTTTTAAAATGAAAAAAATGTGTTGTCTTAAATAAGATATTGTGGAGAAAGCTTCTGATAAAGCCGGTATCCTCTCCTTGTGTTAGAAACACTACTAGATGAGCGTTCTTCAAGAAGTTTCAGCTTTTACATTCTTGTCTTACTCTTTTTTCTTATTCTATCAACCTCAAATCTTTCCATTCTTGGTTTTCTTCAGCGGGATGAAGTGCTGTGGGATGGCAGAGCAGAAGGAAAGCACAACATTGAACTGCTTTGATTCTCCCCTGCTGCTGCTTGGCATTCACACATACTGTGTATTGCAAGAGAAAAGCCAGACCTGGAAGCAATCTGCTGAGGGTTTCAGATTCTCTCTGTTCCTCTCTTCCAGCCCATTAGGCTGGAAAGGGAATGGCAGTCAACAAGTTTTTCATCTGGAAGTGTAGTCCTGGGATTTCCCCACATTTTTACCCCAGCTTGAGCTCTGAAGACCAGTTTCTAGCCATCAGGCCTTCTTGGCTGAACCTCTACTGTGATTTTTTCAGAGCTCATTTCCACCCCCTACCCTCTGTATAAAATCTCCTTTGCAGTCCTTCAGAATGTGGTTGGATCAGGCCCCAAGATGGGACTGGTCCAGGTTGTCCAGAGAGGTGGGAGATGCCCCATCCCTGAGAACATTCCAGGCCAGGTTGGACAAGGGTCTGAGCAATCTGCTCTGGTTGAAGATGTCCCTGCTCACTGCAGAGGGGTTGGACTGGATGACTTTTCATGTCCCTTCCAACCCAAACCATGCTGTGATTGCCTCAATGCCAGGGTCACTGCTGACACACGAGGCCACTGCAGCTCTCTGGTCCTTGCAATTTTTTTCCCAAGCTTATGTTTATGCATTTCTCCCCATCCTTCTCACCTGCCTGTCGGGCAGTGAGAACTACAAAGGAATTTGTACTTTGTAGTTTTTCCTTTTTCCCAGTGGAAAACCTCCAGAATCAGTGGAAACGCATAGCACATGATCAGTACATCCCCCAGCAGAAATCTATCTGATGCAAAATGCTTTGAGGTTTCCTTCTTGGGAGATGATTTATTATCAAAGAACTATTAAACAGTGCAACAGAGATCACAGCTCCTCTCTGGTGCTGGAAAAACTAAGGCTCAGAGTGGCACCTCCTAGGGGAGGGATCCCATGGGATGGGAGGCAATGCAGTAAGCATGTGGCTATTTCCCAGCTCTCCTGCTCCAGCCCCTGCCATTGCCAGCTCAGGGCTCTCCCCACCTCTCCCTGCACCCCTGGCATGTGCAGGGCTCGTTAGCAGGAGCCCAGCAATCTGGAGAGCCTGCTATGGCAGCAGCTGCTTTTCCCCAGCCATCCCCTCTGCAGTGCCAAGGCCAGGCACTGCCTGCACCCTGCTGGGCTGGCACAGAGGGTTGGTCCTCACCAACAGGCAGCCAGCCCCAGAAAACCCTTCTTCCTTGTTCCTCTGGTGTACCCACAGCCAGCTCCCAGGGAGGAAGATGCCACCTGGCTCCTGCCAGGCTCCTTCCCAGGTTGGAGCTGAGGGAGCTGCTGGGACAGAGGATGGCATCCCCTGGGAGAGCCTGGTCTAGGGAGTTTGTGAGCACTGGAGGAGTCTTCCTCTTCCTTCTGCCCCATCTCCTGGCAGTCTCCAGGCAGCAGGTCCCCCAGGCTGCTCCTGGTGGCTGAGCCCTGAGCTCCAGCCCCTCCCCATGGCTGGGATGCTTCTGATGGACTTGTCTGAACCACAGCCTCTTATCCCCCTGCTCAGCCCAAACTGCTGCCCCCGTGGCAGCCCCTGAGGACCACACTGGTGCTCAGGACACCCTGGATGTCTCTGCCAGGCCCAACAGAGCCACGGTGCTGGCTGAGGTTTTCTTGGCATGGGTTCTGCTTCTTTCCCTGCTAGCTCCACACAGCCGGGCTGCGTGGGGCTCGTCACCAGGGAAGAGGGGCTGGCAGAGATGAATAGGGGATGTGAACAGTTCCCTTGGTGCCCTTTTCCCTCAGTCTTGTTTCCCTCTCAGCAGGGGGATGCAGTCTCTGCGCCGTCCTCCACCGATTGCATCGGGGAAAGTCATTAAAAAGAATTAAAAAGGGAACGGAGAGAAGGGGGAAAAGACAAAATAACTGAACAGCCCCAAACAGTTACAAACTCAGACAAAAGAACAACAGAATCTTCCTGCTCAGGGCCCTGCCTGGCAGCAAAGGACAGCAGCAAACCAGTGGCTTATTGGGAGAAGTGGTGGGGCTGTGGTGATGTGGGTTGTGGAGCTGGTGGCGGAAGGTGTCACCTGATTGTTTAGACAGGCAAAAAAAAAATATACAGAATCAAAACAATCACACAAGATTGACTCATTCATCTGATGAAATAGGCAATGACTCCATCCTGGCTTTTGGAGGGAGAATAGGGTATAAGGTACCCATCCCAGGGGGGCAATGCCTCTCCTCCCCTGCACTCAGGGGAAGCACCAACCTCTGCCAGCAAATGCTCCAGATGGGGAGCAAAAAAGTGGGATGGAGCTCCTGGTTCCTTCTGTGCTGCCTCCAGAGTGGGTTTGGACTCCAAAAGGTGTGGATGTGTGTGTGTGTAGATCTGATTTAAAATCCAAATTCCATACCAAAATGTTTTCCCCAAAATTAATTGCTAAAATTTTAAATCTGCTTTGAGATGCAGAAGTTTGGGCTCTTTCAGATGGCAGCCACTCCTTTGGTCTGAACATGAGCAATCACCTTGAAAAGGCCTGATCCTTCAGCTCTGGGTGCATGCTTGCAACCTTGGAGCTACAGAGCTTTGTCCCAGGACCCTCACAATCTGAACCACTCATTTGATGACTCTGAGGCAAAAAAGCATAAACTTTGAGATAGCAGGGAAGAAGCTTGTGCTGCAGTCAGAGCATCCTGCAGGATGCTAATGGTGATGGGGAGTATGGCAGGGCACTGACTGAAGATCAGGGTATGGGCTCATTCTGAAGTCCTACACTTCTGCTTCCATCTGTCTCAGTCCCTGCTTAAGCTTCCACCTCAAACCATCAGAGAAACATCAGCATTTCCATTGGGTTTATTTCTGCATGTGGCAGCTCAGGTTCAAATGGATTGGATTTTTTTCATCCAAATATTGGCTTCAGGAAAGTTCCTGGACCATTTTCCTATTATCCCTCCTAGCCAGAGCTGCAGCTGCAGATGTTCCTGTGTGGTGGTTACCCAGGCTGAGGGTACAACCCCTATAGCAGTCCTGAAACCCAGCACGGTGCCTCCCCTGAGCATCATCGATGTGCTCCTTGTCATCTCACCTGGCATGCCACAACCTGAGGAGGAACCCAAAGGGGTTCTGCTGATGCCAGGGAGGTTTGGGTCAGATACCGAAATAGGTCTAGCTGCTGTGCAGAGCATGCTTTTCACTGGGGGTTAATTAATTTATTTACCTGTGTATTCTGGCACCTACTGTGTCTTACTGTGGGTCTGTGCCTTTCCCTGCCTAACTCTGCTCCTCTGGGTAGAGCAGTCTGTGTTGTTACAACTCACAGCTTTACCTTGGCACAGATCATCAGTCTTGAGGTGAAATGTGATCACTTTGGTGCACTTGCAGTTGTTTTCTAGCTGTGTGGCTGATCCTGTGGCACTGTGAGGTCAGTGGGGTGTTGCTGGGGAGGGGTTGGGTTGTTGCTGTGCACTGGATGCTTCCCTCCCCAGGGCTGTCCCTCTGCCATTCCCTGTGAGCATCACCGTGGGGAGCAGCCAGGGGAAGGGACACAGTTTGTGTTTCTGAGTGCTGAAGGTGTCTGGTGAGCTGCAGGGCTGTGTCCTGTGTGTGTCTGTGTGACAATACCGTGTGGCACACACACCCCCTCCAGGCTCCAGTGAGTGGAGGAGAGTGTGTGTGTGTGTGTGTGTGTGTGAATGCTATTTAAATAAAAAAGAAAGGAAGTGAATCAGGGTCGTTTCCATTTTAATTGTAAAACAGATAAGCACTAAACACTTTGAAAAAGTAAATGACTTGAGAATAATTACTATCTATTACTCTGCGTCCCAGGGGGGCAGTTGGAGGAGCCCAGATGGCTACAAAAATGGGATTTAGCAGAAAATTGAAGACATTATTCACCGTAACACATTATCAATTACCTTCATATCAATTACAATAACCTTACATTAGAAGAAGGGCCAGGAGACTATCTTCAGCCCCCAGCCTGAATAGTAATTGCACTACCCCTATGGATGTGTGTGTGTTGGAGGGTGGGGGGCACCACGTGGCTGTGCAGGGGCTTCTGGCAGCTCCCACTGCTCATGGGGGAGAGGATAATAATGGCTCAGGGTAGTTTTCCCTCCCCTCCCTGCAGTCACCTCATGGAAGGTTTTTCTCTGTCCTGTTTGTGTGGTCTGGTAGCTCAAAGGGCAGCTGATGTGGCTCCTTCCAAGAAACTCTGCTTGGGAGTTCACATCTGGGAAGCTGTGAATCTCTGTTCTCTCCTTTCCTCTTCCTCTCTCAGCCACTGCAGCCAGGATGCTCCTCTCACTATCAGGGCTGATGTGCAACCTCGGGTCCCTTCTGGAGGACCTGAGTGCCTTGGTGCAGAGATCTGGCTCCCACTCTCTGCCAGCCCCAGGTGGGGCTCAGTGTTCCCTGTGAACACTCTCAGGGGTCACTCAAGGCCTTGAATGGGATTGGAGATGAACCAAAAACAATGGAAAAAAAAAATCTCCCTCCTCCTCCTTTTTTCCAGGGATGGTGAAAGGTGTCCTAGGGAGGAGCAGTACCAGGGCTGCTTTGCTTTGGCAGGCTGCTGGCATGGAGGTAGCTCTAGGGACATCTTGTTGCCTGTGACTGTCCCTTGCTGCCAGCTGGGACAGCCCTTGGGGCTGGTGGTAGCTCAGTGCTTCTGACTATAGCTGGCCAATGCCTGTCTTGCCACCGTGCCATTCTGAGATTCCACCTCCTGGATCTGGGATTGATCCAACTCGCCTGAGTACCCACACACACAGCACCCAGGTGTTGCTGCTGGGATCCCATTCCCTGCTGCCATCCAGACAGGTTTCATGGACACACCATCCCAGCCTGTGGAAGACAAACCTCTGGACACATCAGGGCATGGATGAGTTAAAGTGGTGGTGAGGCTCCCTCCAGCCTCCCCCCTTTCCCAAGTATGCAGTGGAGTGTCCAGTGGGTTAGTGCAGAGAGGACTAATTGCTATTAAAAGGCTTTAATCTGGGAGATTAGTGCTGGCTCCAGGCGGTGTTTGCACACGAAGGAGACGTTTCCGATGAGATGAACTAGAATTCGTCCCTGCTGTTTTGTTGATAGAAAATCATCTTCCCCCTTGGTTTTTTCTCTTTATCTCTGTCTCTCTTGCTTTCTCGCTCTCTCTGATCATTTGCTTTTGCCTCTTCCTTGAAGCTGAGCTGAGAGCTTTATTGCTTTTCAGAGCAGCAGTCCCTTTGACCTCTGGGCTGGGTTGGCTTTGGGCAGACGTGCACTCTCAGACCTGGAATCCCCGGCTCCAAAGGCCCCTCCAGGAAATAGCTTCTGATCAGGAGAAGTGATGAGGAATATATAAATATCCCCTTGCTTGTGTTTGAGTCTCTTATGGGTCATTGAGGGGCCTGCAGAACCCTCCCTGCAGTATGGATCAGGCCAAGCCCCTTCTCCTGGGCAAAGGTTTGATCCAAGGAGCATCAGGAGATGTTCCAGACTGAACATCTTAAAGCTCCCTTAAAGCAGAGGTTATTAGTGGGAGGTAACTAAATGATTACATATGGGAAGGTATGGAGTGTTACTGGACCTCTGGCATGACCCAGGAGATGTCACTATTGACTTTGATGAACACTGGATCAAGCTCAATGGAAATTAATTTGATAACGTGCCAGATGTGTCCAGAGAGCCTGTCCACGAAGGAAACACGTTTGACCTGGGAGCACAGAAATATCTGTGCCACATTGGCTAGAGGAGCCAAAAGCAGAGGTGCTTATTCAGAACACTCTGTTGTCAGAAATCCAAGTGTGTGTCTCAGGTCTGACTTTCCAGGCAGGGAATCCCCACCTCTCCTCATGTCCAATGGGAATTTTCACAACATCCTCAGGACGTTAAGTGCCAAAGGAAAAAAGCACAAAGGAACAAATCAACAGTGTTTACATGTAACTTGAGTGGAAGGAACTGAAGACATTGTATCCCAAAAAGAAGTGGTGAAACTTCAAGTGTGAAAACTTGAGGAGTGGAGGACCCTGGTAGAACCACCAAGCTGAATGGCCTTGAGGGTGTCCAGACAAAAGCTAGGGAAGAGAAACGGGAAGAGGGGCTGAGTGTCCTCAAACCAGTGAGGCCAAGAATCGAGGGGACAATTGGGGAGGGGGGAGAAAGTTGAATCAGGATCTAGATCTTCCATTTAGGGTTTTCCATTTCATTTGTGTCAAGCTCCTTTCTTCTGTGCACTGTCTGAACACCTTTGCTCTTTCACAGGATGCTGAGAGAAGCTTCTGTGAGATAGCACCTGTAATTATTTCCACCCTAAGCAGGTGTTTTGGGAGGTGTAAATCAGGCACCAGGAGCAGATGGGCAGATTCAGTCACATCTCCCTCCCTGGGGCAGTGTGGCTCTCCAAAGGTGGCTATGGAGCCTTTTGCTTGGCAAAACAGTCTGGTGGTCTGCGTTTTGTATGGGTTTTTGTGTTTGGGTTTTTCTGTTTGTTTGTATGGGTTTTTGTGTTTGGGTTTTTCTGTTTGTTTGTCTGTTTCGGGTTTTGTTTGTTTGGTTTCTTTAAAGCATCTGAATCAGATCTGAAGTGTCAGAGCATGGAGCCTCTCAGGAAGGCTTTGCAGTGGGCTGGAATCTTGTGTGAAGGTATTCTGTCTCTCTGCCCTCTCTGCCTGAAAATCCAAACTGTTCCTGTTGGCCAGCGGGAGGGCAGACTGACTGCTCCTGTAAATTGCTCCAGTTCTGTTCTTTGCCCTTGTTCCCTCAAGTTTGCAGATGATGCTGGTGTAACCAGCATAAGGATCTGGCCTCTAGCATGTGTTTGTCCCATCTGCTGTCCAGCATGTTAATTTTCATGGAAGACACAAACTTGCACGGGCTGTGATTTTAAGGAGGGGCCTTTTTTCTTTTCAGGAGCCAACTGTGAAGCCTGAGGGGCCAGATTCTGGAAGGCAGTCAATGCCAAGATCAGCAGAAGCTGGGAACTTGGGTCCTGGCAATTTCTGACTTGCAGTTCCAATCCTGGCAAGACCATAGGGAAGGAAATGTCTGTTAGACATTTGTGTAAAAGCAGCAATGATGCTGAAGATTTTTTAGTAGCAACATCCTTGGATGGAAGGGCCAGGCTGCCAAAAAAGGGCTTGGCTGAAATGAACCCTGAAAAACCCTGGAGGGGATTAGAAATAGGGGGACAGAGCTAGTGTGTTAACCAAAATAAAAATAATTATCTCTTTAAAAACAAAAACCAAACAGCAACAGGTAGGAAAGTAGGGGTCTGTTTCTTTGGCTGATCCTCTTTATCTCTTACAAAGGAGCAGAATTATGTCAGGCACTGGTTCAAGGGTTTTATGAACCAGCCTTTAATGATGCAAAAAATATTTGCAAATATTAGTAGCCAGGCTTGTTAACGTGCCCAGTGACATAGAATGCCTTGTATTTTGGGTGCAAGGCTGGAAATACCTGAGACTTTCTAAATGCTCAGGTGTGATCTTCAAAAGGAAAAGGCCAAACCAAAACCAACACAGTATTTTGGAAGTGTCCTGAAACTGGGAATCCAAGTTCTATCTTAACCATCATTTCCTTTGTTAATGTTTGTTAGGATACATTTCTTGGTTGATATTGATCTTATGCAAGTGGCTTATTGTGGGCTGGCATGTTGGGGTGGCAGTGTTGGTAGCTCTTTATTTTTATTGAAAGTTTAATGAGAAAACTGAGATTCTGAAGCTCCCAGCTCTCAGAATCAGGTGAACATAGGACAGTGTCAGTTTGTTATCTTCTCTGTGTTTCTGTGTCCAAGGTGGGCATTAAATTAGAACAAATAGTTTTAGAAGCTTAAAATTCAGAAGGCACTCAGGTTCTGTGGTACTATAAAATATTTTAATGGCTTTCAGTGAACCTTCTGGTTTTAGCAGATATGGTGCAGGACCAAACTGAAGATGAGAGACTTTGTAGGGACACGTGGGAGATGGGTAAAGGGCCATTGCAGGAGGTGTGTTCCATAAAAAGGCTGATGCAGAGGCTGGAATTGGGAAGCTCTATGGACAGGAGGCAGCAGGGAGCTCACTCAGCAACTAAGTCATCCCTGTTCTCTGTGCTGGAGCTAACCAAGGATGGAGCAACTCTTCCAGCCTGCCAGTGGCTTTAGAAATTTTAAGGAAACCTAAATTAAACCTGGCCCCTGATGGGTGTTCTGCCTCCTCAAATCCAATTAGCCAATCATGACTTTTCACTTAACTGCAATGACTTTAATTGGATCAGAATATCAACAGGAAGGACAGAAAATTACAGGAATTTATTTAGCATGAAGGGTGGAGCCTTGCAGCTGGGATCATCATTATCTCTAGCACAGGCTGCAAAATTCCTCAGAGATGTTATAACTCCGTGAAAAGTCCATGATACCACCTAAGGAGTTTTTCTGTCATCATTTAAGCTGCAGGCACCCCCATGGAAAGCTGCCACAGGTGTGGTGGCCCAGGCTGCTGCTCCCTGTGGGCATAATCCAGCCAGGAAAATGTCACCTTCATGACATTCGGTGGTGGGAAGGGGCTTTTGGACAAGAGAAAGGCCCCTGAGTGGTCTCCAGGTCATTGAAGTTAAGCACAAGCTTAGAGTACTAAAATACAAACTCCTCCTAAACAGATCTGCTGGCTCACCAGGAGGTGGGAAAGAGAGACATGGATGCACAGCCAATGCTTTCAGAGCCTTATTTGGGATGAGGTTTTGGAGATCAAAAGCTACGTAAAAGGATTCCAGGTTAGTGATTTCCTTTTTTTATTTCTGCATTTGACTGGTCATGGTTGGTGATGAGCAGTCTGTGATGGATACAGCACCAAGCAAATCTTAGGGAAAAAAACCCCCCAAAAAATGGGAGGAGAAAGGCAACTCTTTTCTTGCTTTCTGCACAAGAGCAGGGACCTGCCTTCCACCAGAGCAGGCTTCCTGATGCAGGCCACACTCCATGCATGCTGATGCCACTTCCTATCCCAGGGATGCCTTGCAGCCTCAGTGAATGTTGATCTGGATTTACACGACATAACAGGGATCAAATTTTTGCCCGCTGGGAGCTGTCAATGAATGCAAAGTGTGACGTAGTGCTTATCTAGCACACACACGAGGGACCCTGCTGCAAATCAGGAATGACTTCACCAAATCCAGTGGAGCTGAACCACCATAAATGAGCAGAATGGGGCCCACGCATTATCCCAGGCTAGCATGCTATCTGTAACAGGCCCTAATGAATTCAGCTGCAGCGTGCAGTCATTAATCCCAGTGGAAGGAGCAGCTCCCCATTACATGAGCTGGGATTTCAGGAGTTTGCTGTTCATCCACCAGGCTGCTGTCCTGATGCAAAACCCTCCAGGGCTGCAGGCCCAGGGGAAACGTGCAGCCCTCTTGGACCGAGGCAAAAATCCCAGCAAAGCTCTTTGGGCACCTTCCAGTAAGCAGAAGGGCTGGTAAGAGGGGAGGAAAGGCCAGGGTAATAGATGGCACACAGGGCCCTGAAATTGTTTATGATGCAAATATGTTTAAAAGCACCGCATTGCCTCCTCTGGGAAAAGGAGCTTAAAATTGAAGTCTAATGATAACAAATGATTGTTAATGAGTTGTCTAAACATAATAGATGGAAAGAATTAAAAGCCTAGAATAAACAGGGTTTCATTAAAGCCCAATAAAGAAACAACAGAAATTTCATATCTTAGAATAAATGGACCCTTGTGGTCCCGCCAGGAGTGGAGGGCAGTGGGGTGGGGGCAGAGGCTGGAGAGCAATTCCTCTCCTGTCCAGGCATTCCCCTGGCAGGGTGCAGGGCTTGCTGGCTGGAGCAGCTCGGGGGGTCCTGCTCAGGGACCCCTTCTCCCCACACACACAGCTTACACACTGCCCCAGCCTGCAGCACAGGAGGAATTCAGCCCTCTCCTGCAGTCCTTGGGTGCTTGGGATCAGGCACCTTCCCAGGTGTCCTGGTGAAGCACCTCAGAGTTGCCAGCACTCAGGTTGGGTTCAGAGGGGCTGACACTGCACTGGAAACCTCCCTGGCAGCCCGGGCTGGCAGCCTTACAGCTGCAGGCACAGGCTTGAGGGTCCACAGGACCCTTGGGCTGTTCCTAAGTAAGTTTGCAAAAGTTACTGGGAAAGGCAAGTTGAAACCAGCTCTACAGCATCCTACAGATTGTTTTCCAAGTCCTTCACAGGCTGACTTATTTATTTATTTATTTATTTCGAGCCCACAAATAGAGTTGAAAATCACTCCCTCGAAAAGCGTGCTACTGAGAACGTGGAACTCTGCAGTGGTTTCACAAATGGTTCATCAGAGTGCTAGATGCCAAGAGCACACGCCATATTTCATCTCAGTGTGTGTCAGATGGCATCTTGTGGATGGGTTTTAGACCAAGATTTTATTAAGGACATGTGAAGAGATGATCGATAATCCCCTGGTGGGTTTGTTTCCCAGACTGCCTGTGTTTGACATGGTGACATTATTGGTGTGTGGTGGGAAACTTTGAAATTTCAAAGTTGCTTTCAGGCTTTAGAACAGACCCTGTGCTTCAGATATAATTTTAAATCATCCTCTAGACACGAGCAGTATTCTGCAAACCCCTTTTAGGCTCTGGGAGTCTGATTTTTGCTGTTAGAATTTATCACTAAAAGGAAATGTGAGGTGACACACAAAAACTGATGTGGCAGGAAGCATGTCAAGAATTCATCATAAAATACTGATTTTTAAAAATTATTATTATTATTTTTATATTTTAAAATACTATTTTTTCTCTAGGAATTAAAAAAAAAATCCCAAGGCACTTGTGGGCAGCCCCCTGAGCTCTGTTTGTTGGCTTGGAGGTCGGGTCTGTGTTTCAGGAGGGATTGCATGCTCAGTGGAGTGTATGCAAGAGCAGGAGTTTTTGCTGTGGTGACGTGTCTGTGTTTCAGAGTGTGTCCATGTCCCAGTGTAATGTACTTGTCTTTACTGATGTGCTGTTTGATGGATGGATTGCAGACCTGACAGGTTCTTTCTCTGTGTGTGTAAAGCTGCAGAGGGCTCGGCACTGGAAAGCCCCAGTCCTGACAGAAACCCCAGAACAACCCTGACATCCAGCCAGGGCCAGCTCCTGCCTCCTTTATTCATGCTAATTTGTACTTTACCCAGTGACTGGTTTGCCTGCAGCTGCTGGGAATACTTGTGAGCTGTGCAACACAAACGTGGGTCAAACAGGGCTTGAAAACTCCAGGCAGGAATTAGAGCTGTGCCGTGTTGGACCTTGGCAGTGTTTCCCAGTGGGAAAATGGTTTTCTTGTGACACAGGGTGTCTCTCTTCTTTTTTTTTTTTTTTTTTTTTTTTTTTTTATTATAAATCTGCCCTTTTTTTTTTTCTTTTTTTTTTTTTTTTTTAAAGAATCAATGGGGAAATGTCTGTTGAAACTGGAAAGTGACCAAGTTTTCACTGTGGATTTAGGGTTTATTTTGAGAACAACATAGTGAAAGTATCTCTCCCCCTTTCTCCGAAGCAAAGAAAAAAACAACTTAGAACTGAAACGAAAATTTCCATAAGAACAGGAGTGCTGTGTCATGTTTTTATTAATAGGAATTAGCACTGGTATTGTTGTTGTTGCCCTTTTGTTAGCAGTGCCAGTACAGGTATCTGCTCTTGGGCTCAGGGATGGGGTGAACCTCTTGCTGTGTGACTGTGGGGAAGGAGGCACATCCCTGTGGATAGTCCTTTGCAGAGAGGACATCTGGGAGGTGGCAGTCCTGCTCCTAGGCAGCTGCTGAAGTTTCTTTCTGGCATGGGGAGAGAAGAGGGAAACCTTGCAACTGCAGCTGAATGGCATCAAAATGCAGGATGGGGGCTTGTATCTGAGACCCTTGGAGCTACAATGTTCCTAAGAAAAAACTTGATCCAAATTAATTTGGTTGCCCAAACAGCTCAATTTTGCTAAAACTTAGTTTTAATTAAATGCAATGACCATAAAGCATTCTGAGTGGCTCTGGTGAGGAGTATTACAAACAGCTTCTTTCATGGGGGACCAGATCTGGGGAGTCTGATGCTTTGCATCGTAGAGGAGCAAAATCCCCTCCCTGATTTCATACCCAGGGAGGTATGAATGCAGCTGGGTGTCTGTGTTTGTGGGAAGGGAGCTCAGGAGATCATCTTGCTCAAGCAGGATGACCCAGGACCATGTCCAGACACCCGTGCTGGTCTCCCTGGCTGTGGCTGTGGCTGCAAGGAAAGTCACCGGGCTCAGTCAGGCAGCACTGGCCCTGCCAGTAAATCATTGTGCAGTTCAGGCTGTTTTTTCCCCTGGATTGGACTCCATCGAGAATCAGACAGACTGTGCTGAGCTGGTCCCATCTGCACCCAACCTGGACAGCAGCTTTATCTTGCCTTGTAAAACTGCAGAGCTCTGTGACAAAAGAGTTAATCTCTGCCTTTGTTTCTCTTCCTCTCTCTCTCCTCTCTTGCAGCGGGACTGAAAGGCAAGATGAGAGCAGATCCATCAGTGTCAGCTGCTTTCAGCACATCAGCACTTTTGGGGGGTTTATTGGGGAGCAGCCCATCAGCAGTGCTCCCAAACTGCAACCCCCAGCAGACAGGGGCTGCCTGGGGGGGACACCCGGGTGCCCCTGGCCAGGGTCTGGGTGACAAATGATCCCCTGAAGCATCTCCATGGCTGGGCACGTCCAGAGGGGAGGCCAGAGCCAAGCTCCTGGAGAGGCAGCCATGAAACCATATTAATTCCTGGGCCTGAGTCCATGTGTGTGTCTGTGTATAGCAATAACACGCCTGACACACTCACACACACACACAGGAACACGGGAGAGGGGTGAAGGAGAGAAAAAAAGGTGATTGACAGGTTAATGAAGCAGCTCATAATAGCAATGTATATTATAACCTGAGAAACAGCTTGTAAATACCCAGTTGCTTTACACATATAAACACCCTCCCATGCCTAGCTCTGTGGGTATGTGTTTGCCTATGAAAGGCAGGAGCCTGTGTAGGTGCAGATCTAAAAGATGCAGGGTGTGAAAGCAGTGGTCTGCAATGAAACCAAAGTATAAACAGCAGGTGGGAAGAATGAAGCTTCATTAGCCTAGCAGCCTTATATGATCTCTGCTTTTTACTTTAGTCTTCTGAAGCAGTGCAGGGAGTTACGAGCAGACATCTCACTGGCTTGCAGTCCCAAGCCCTCTTTGTACTCCTACAAGCTCCACCTATGGCTTGTTGTTATATTTTTTTTAAATCCGAGGGTCTCAGACAGAGCGGCATCTGCCCATGCAAGGCTGGGAAGTCACGTTACTGGGAGGACTGTGGAGTTGGAGCTTGAACCCAGATCTAATCCAGGGGTTTGACTTACTCCTCACCACACTGGCATGTCTCTCTTTGAAAACATAGATGTATCTTTTACTGGGCAGATACTTGGATGTCTTTGTTTGCTTCTGTATTGTATATATCTGTGGGAATTTCCTGGTGTACTCTGAACTAGGGCAATGACTTACACAACAATCCTTTTCCTCTTTTATGAGACCCATTAGCAAATATAAATAGTGACATACTGAGCTCTTGTGGATGGGCAGCAACCCCAGGAGCTGAAAAAGCAAGTTCAGCATGACTAAGGACCCTTAGCTTTTCATTTTGTGACTCTGCTTTTACTTGTAAGACTCAATTCTACAGTAAGATCTTTCCCCCAAGTTCTTTTGCTGGCTTCTCTTTGAGAAAAAGAAGATTAAGAGATTTCTCATACACACAAAAGAGTATTAAAGCTGCCTGTTCCCAGCAGAAGCCAGGCTGTATTTCTGAGCCTCATGACTGGGTGAAAAAAAAATCAAAGATCCAAGTGCACTGGGAAGGATCAGAACCAGCAGGTTAGTAGAACCCAATCTGCACAATGGCTTTGTCATACTGAAGTTTGGTTCAAGCTTGGACTGCTGGGGAAACCCTCTGCAAACTCCCCTCTAAGGACATCCAGTGGCCTCGGGTCTTCTGGAAGGAGTTGTGCCAGATACTTTCTGGGTTTAGGTGCAGTCTGAAGCACTATCTGAGAGCACCATCATCCCCTGTCCTTCTCTAAGCTCCCCTCTTCCTCTGTCTCCTAAGATAAAGGTCTGTAGCTAGGATGGGGGGACACTGGGGGCTTGTAGAAGTTTAATTTGGAGTCCAGAGAATTACTGGCCTCGCCTAAAGGACTTGCCTTAAATTCTCCAGGTGCTGTCAGAGGTTGAAGCAGAGTGCTGCTGCTTGGGCAGAACCAGAGACCAGCATGGGGGTGGGGGATGTTGGTTAATTTTCTGTGGGAGCAGTGGGAGCTGGCAAGGTCTCTGTGTCTATGGTGGTCAGGAGAGGGCTATGCACAGCAGTCTTCAGCTGTTTTCTGCCACCCAGCCCAGCCTGGGGGGGCTTCCCAGTCAGCAGAGCAAGCTCTGCTTTGCTGCTGTCAGCATGCTGAGAGCAGGAGCTGGGGATGGGTGAATCCAAATATCCGGCTCGCATGGATATTGGCTGGAAATGTTCCACCATACCTGGCTGGCTGCCTCTGCCTGATTTCCATGCTGGTCAGAAAATTAGTTATTGGGTTTCCCAGGCTCCCTGAGCCGGGAGGATTTACCTCTCCATACCTGGAGCTCCTCCTGGGGGTGGTGTGTGTGATGCTGGTGGTGTGGCTGCTTCCCCACAGGTGTGAAAGGGGTGGGCACAGAGGTGTGCAGGCTGCAGGAGGGATCTGTGTGTGACTGCAGGCACAGGGGTGATGCTGAAATGAGGAAGATACCTTGCTGTGTGCCTGTGAGAGAGGATGCCCCTGGGGATGCTGAGAGGCTTGGTCTGCACCCCAGGGAGGGGAATGTTGCCCTCCAAGGAAGGTGAGCTGTGCAGGGAGCAAAGGGTCCAGGGCCTGGGTAGGTGGCAGTTCTTTGCCTTTATGTGTACGAGGGGTCCCCCTGCTTTTTGGATCTGCCTTCAGAAAGGTCAGAGTGTGTTTGATGCTTCTGGTTTCCTGTGCACTTGTGCTGATGACACCATAAAAAGTTCAGGTATATAAACTGAGCACTGAAAAAGCTGTGTGTGTGGTGGGAGACGTGGTGTCAGTTGGCATCATGATAGTGCCTGTGGTGTGCAGCTTGTTTGGTCTTGGCTCTGGCCCTCCTAAATACAGCTCTAGTCCTTGTCTTCCTGCTTTTACAGCTGATCAGCCCACGGACAGCAGTGGGTAACTTACAGCAGCAAGTAAGCGGCATCAGGTCTTGTGATATTTAAAAATAAAACCTTTGCCCACCGATGTGAAAGCTTTCCTGGGGTCCTCTAAGTCACAGAAGGTCTCATCTACCCCATCCCAGGCAGGTTCTGTGTGCAGCAAGGAGAGATCTTTCCTGGAAAGCAAAACTACTCAGTGGTGGCTTGGCTCTGAGCACACCCTGATTGGCTCTGCCAGGCAGCACAGCACTGCCTTTCAGACTCAGGGTATTCTTGGAAATTTGTATTATTAATTGAAACCTTATTAATGGCAAACACAGGATGACATTTTACATGGTTTAGTTATGTTCCCTGAGTCGTTGGTACAAGGCAGGCTCAGCCACCAGGCAGGGAAGCTCCTGCTGTAGCTGATCAGGGAGCAGCAACAATAGCTCAGCTCCCACTAAATGCTCCTGGGGTGACAGGGACAGTCCCTGACACTGCCTGATCATCTCCTCCCTCCTGGTTGCTCATGCCAGGGTGAGGGGAGCCTTGGAGGAAAGCAGATTTACTCACTGAGGTGGTAAGTACTCTGGTTTGTTACCAGTGGGTCCAAGAACATTTGACCTCTCCAAATGTCTGTCATTGCCCTGAAAAATAAAAAAGCCTCAAAGTGAAGGAGCCTGATGGCATCCCATTGGAAGTCAGTAGCCCCGTGTCAGAGCAGATGTGATGTTGCTCTGGATAATGAAACTCTGAGTGCTGAACTGTGGCTGGGCTCTCTGGAATAATGCTGGAGTTCCCTTGAGCCAAGATGTGGCTCCAGTCTGGGTCTGGGTCAGGTTTATGGGGTAGTGGGAGAAGAATGTGTTCTTGGAAGAGAGCTGACCCCTAATATCCTCCAAAAGACCTCCTGTTCCTACACCCAGCTTCAGAGATGGTCAGAGCCGTATATCTATAAATCCAAACAAGATCCCAGCTGAAACAAGAACAGAAAAAATACCTTCAATGCTTAATGTAATTTTAAACAAAGTGTCCTGGTCCAGTCCTGGTGAGGATGTGGCTGCTGTATCCACCCAGGCTGCGAAGGGTACATTTTCTTGAATCAGATTTCTGAGGACCATCAATCAGAGTGGTGTCTGCCTATCTTGGAGCTGTGGGCATGGGCAAAGCAGGTGACCCCCTGACAGCAGAGCTCCTCTGCCTTCCCTTCTCCAGCAGCAGGATTATTTCCACACAGGCATGGCAGGCACTGGGAGGAGATTATGGGCCAAGCACTTAAACTCGTCCACCCTGGTCTAGCAAGAGCCCCACAGCTGTGGATTGTCTGATGCCAGCACATAAACCAGATGGACAGAGTGGATGGAGAGAGGCCAAGCTGGGATGGAAAGCACAGTGTGCCCTCCTGTCTTAATGGGCTTCTGGAAGATGGAGTAGCACAAGCTGGAAAGAGCCTTCAGCTGCACAGCTCTCTGTGCTCAGGTACTGGGGAACAGCATCTACTGCTGTCTGTGGGGCTGCAGCTGTGGCTCCTGGGGTCTCCTCTGATGCTGCAGGAAGATGGGTGGTACCCTGGGTGCTTGCAGGAGGGTGGGTGCTTCGTGGCTCCCCTGGAGAGCAGAACCTCTGGAGCTGTATTGCTCCAGGGGACACAACTGCAGGTGCCAGTCCTGGTGAGATGGCAGCAGGAAGATGAAGCCCACCCAGTTGTCACAGGACAGCCATGGGTCAGTGCTGCTGGGCAACATCTCCTGCTTTCCTGCTTTTAGAAGGGGCCAGGCCTGACTGTTCCTCCAGCACCTTGTGACTGGCAACCATCTGGGTTAGCAATTTGATCAGACTCTCACTGTGCCAGGCACTGTATATATACAAGTCTGATGAGATTTGTGTCCAAAAAAGAGCTTTCTCTCATCATTAACAGGACATCATTTTATGGATGGACTGTCAAAAAAGGCAGTGAGAAAACCACAAGTGCTTCAGTCTGAAGCAGCACCTCAGGGCAGCACCCTGAGACTGCCCAGGGTCCCCATAATTAGGAATAAATTCTTCACCATGAGGATAGCAAGATACTGGAATAGGTTTCCTAGGGAGGTTGTGGATGCTCCCTCCCTGGAGGTGTTTAAGGTCAGGTTGGATGAAGCCTGGTCTGGTGGGAACTGATGTGGATGATCTTACAGGTCTTCTCCAACCTGAACTATTCTATGAAGTGTTGGGGAAGTGAAGGGGAGCTGGATCTTGATGGTCTTTAAGATCCCTTCCAACCCAAACCATTCAGTGATCCAATGATATGGCAAGGAGATGTGGTTTTAGGCTGAAAGAGGCTAGATTTAGATTGGACATGGTAAAGAAATTCATCACTACAAGGCTGATGAGGTACTCTCCCAGGTTTCCCAGAGAAGCTGTGGCTGCCCCATCCCTCGCGGTGTCTCAGCCCAGGTTGGATGGGGTTGGAGCACCCTGGGCTGTGGGAGGTGTCCCTGACCATGGAGGACATTTAAAACTAGATGATCTTTAAGATTCTTTCCAATGCAAAGCATTTGATGATTCTGTGATCAGGGCTGATGACTTAGCTTTGTCCTAGTGTTACACCCTAGCTCCATGACCAGAAACTGTGTCCAGCTCTGGTGTGTGCCTACAGCAGGCTTCAGGGTACTTGGAGTTGGGGTATCCCAGCTTTACTGGGAGATGAGCCTCTCATCACTGCCACGTGCAGCTTGCTGGAGCCTGTCTCAAAATAAAGGCCAAGCTGCTTGCAGGTCTGTTTTGGAAGGAACTGCTGAACACTCCCTGCAGTGTGCTGTAAAATCACCCCTGCTGGGAAGGGGTACTGTGCATCCTCAGGACAGTCAGTTTATGGGGTTCAGTGTGGAGGGGTGGGTCAGGGTGTCCTTGCCAGGCTGGTTGTGGCTGGGGGGAGTGTGCCCCATCAAGGTGTGCTCCCCACCTCTCCCAGTTGTCCTCCTGCCATCTCCCCATCAGCCTGGGCTGGTGTAGCCCACACGTTACGGTGGCCAACCTGCAGAGAGAGAGCCAGGAAAAGTTAATGTGGAGTTCTGGTCCACTCCCAGGATGCATTTGGGCTGCAGCCCATAATGATATGTATAATTGCGAAGGCCTGCCAAAAAAAGCAGGCTGGATTTAATTGAGTCAACACACTGCTATTAATAATAAAATGGCAGAGACTTTGCTATTAATCACTCGTGCTGGCTTTATCGCAGGCAGTCTCGGCTATCTGGCTACCAAACAAGACCTTTAAAAAAAAAAATGGTGCTGTGGAAAACTTACTAGTGGGAATACACCTGCTAACAAAATAAACCATGTAAACAAAATGTTCCTTGCAGAAGAATGTACTTTCTGAAGGAGCAGCCTGTCTGGGAGGCAAATGGGATTCTGTCAAACACCTGTGTCCTACAGAAAAGTCGTCCTTTTGTAGGAATAGATCACTGGAGGATGCACTTGGCAAATGCTGCCTCTTTGGAAAAGGTTCTGCTTGATAAAGGACTTTGTATGGGATGGGGATTCGGGGAGAAATGAATCCTCCAAAGGGAGATGTGATGGAGGCTGGTACAGAGAGGTGGCAGGAATAGAGCACAGCCCAGGAAGGTATGGATCTGTTCCCAGTGAATGGAAAACACTGGATCCACGGAGGAACTGCAGGAAAAGGGAAACCAAAATAAAAACCACGCCTAAACTGCAGCCCTCCTTGTAGAGGGTTGGGTGAGCTGTGGTGTGTCAGGGTGGCTGTGTCTGGGATGGGGCCAGGTAGCAAAAAGGTCTGAAACCCAGGAGGAAGGGAACAGGCTTGAAAAGAGTGCTTCTGAGCAGGGAACATGATGTGTCTGTGGGCAGAGCCAAAGGATGTAAAGCAGGAAGAAAAATCAAACAAAACAGATACATTATGGGGCTTTTAGGGTAAGAGCTTGTGAGGCTTTAAAAACTGACTCTTCTAGCAGGGGGCTGGAAGGGGAGAGTCCCCATGCCTTCCATATCTGAGAGGGCTGGAGGAATGGATTGTTTCTTCTCTTGCAAGTTTTCCTGCACAAAGGGATACGTTTTGTGCACCAATGAAAAAAACCCTGTGTGTATCTTGCACCAAATAGTCAAACAAAATAAGTGATCTAACAGGCTAGAAGGCCTCTTTCTCTCTGCTGTGAATTAACAAGATCTGTAAATGAATGCAAACATTATCCCCCAGAAAGAAAGAGAAAAAAAGAAAGAAATCAACAAGAAAAGGAAAAAAAAATACAGAAAAAAATTTATCCACTTCCTGCTGTTTTCCTTTCCTGCGCGTAAAGTGAGTGTCTTATCCTCAGAGAAATTCACTTCATTGTTAGAAATAGCCGAAATTGGCTTGCAACTAGTAAAGATGCCAAGAATTTGCACCTTGCTCTGTGACCTAAAGCAAAAATGACATGAACATTGACAAATTTGACAAGGAAATTTGTGCAAAAAACAACTTCTATTTGGCTAGCCAAGCAGCAAATATGTCGGATGATATGCTTTATTAAGCAATCCATTTTTCAGCAATAGCTGCACCATCTGCAAAGGTTAGTGTGCATCAGGCTTTCCACAGAATTTCATCTGCGTCTGCAGCTAGGTGCAACACACGACCACATTTTTCATGTACATACAATTTTGGATGCAAATAGAATACTTGATGAAAGAGGTGACCTTCCGGACTGACTTCCCCCATGCAGTAAAGTCACAGGCACAGAAGCAGCTGAGAGAAACAGATCTCTGCTTGGAGGGGGGGGAGGAAGGAGTGGGGGAACGGGAGGAATAAAAAGAGGAGGAAACTTCAGGAAGAAGTCCTTCCCAAAGATTGGATTTGGCATCTGGCATAGCAGGGACTCTGCACTGGTACCAGTCAAAGGGGAGTGGGAACTGTTGTGTCAGGTAGCTGCAGTTTTCTTCTGGATGGTATCCATCTCTCCCCATCTTCTGGGTTTATCTTGCTATCTTGTGCAGCTCCTGCTGCTGCATTATCCAGACATCCTTGACTTTTGTTTTGCCTCTTGCATGGTTTGCATTCCAGACTTGGCATCTTTTAGGGGTGGGTCATTTGCCCTCTTGCCACCGCCTGGGGCTGCTGGATTTCCTGATGAACATCATTGGTGTGTGGGATGGATTTTCTAAGCCCAAGGAGAGGAAGTGTTGCTTTCAATTATTAGTTGCAGGTATTTGTTTTCTGCCCTTTTTGCTCTTTTTTATTATTACTGTGACTGTTTCCTAGTGGATGGATATGGTCCTTTTGTGTCCTGCCTGCCCTACATGCTGTGGAATCAGCTCTTCTCCAGTCCCCAGTCTTCTTCCCCAAATGTGTGCTGTGCACATGGCTCCCTACGCCTCATTGATGGTGGCTGGTTATAAATTCATGTTCTCAATCCCTACTCAGGGTAGCTGCAGTTGGATGCCATCCCAGTGCCTCTCAGCTGTCCCTGGTCCACTGGAAAGTGGAATCTGCCGGTCCGTGCCGCGCGGTCCTGCGGGGAGAGCTCAGTCCAGAGCAGCTCGGAGCTGCACGAAGTGGAGCTCATTAGCAGGACGTGGTGGTGTCTGGTGACACGGTGGTCCAAGAAGGCCTCATTAGGCACAAAATGTTTGCTGTGGCTCTCTGAGATTTCCTGGTAACTTAAGGAATTCAGGCACAGTTACGTTGGGGAGGGGGGGCACGGGAGGGATGGGGGGCAAAGATGCTCTCCCTGAAGGCTGTCTCCCATCTGTGTCCTTTGGAGGAACAGACCCTGGATGAAGCCTTTTGGCTCCTCTTACCTAGCCTGGGATCCTTGGTACCAAGATGCAGATGGGACTGGCAAGGCCTGGCAAGCACGCTGTCCCCTGGCTGGCTGCTAAGTGGTGTTAAGTGATGAATGTTAAACTTAACAAGAGGACTTAACAGATTTACGTAAGGATTTTACTGCCTGCCAGGTATAAATGATGGAACGGCTTTGATCTTTAGGGGGATCAGCACTGGAAGTGATTTAGCCTGAAGTTAATAAAACTGCTTTAGACTGTACTCTGTGGTCCCGCAGGCTGAGGGAGCCCTAGTGGTCACTTGACTGCTCCAAGTAAAAATTGTTCACATTTATGAGGGAGATCAAATCCCACTGGCATTAACTGTGTTTCCAGCTGAATAATAAATGGTATCTCCAAGAGTCCTGCAAGTCCTTCCCTGTGTGTGCTGGAGGTGTGCTGGAACCACCAAGCTCTTACCCACAGGTGCAAAAATTGGGCTTTTTTCATTCTCTCTCCATAACCTCTAAACCACGTCTGATCCCTTTGTCAGTTTGTAGCATATCACAAGATGGTGTTGTTGCCATCAAGTGGGACTCTGGGTGTGTTTTTATCTTTGGAATTTGCTGGCCTGCAGTGACAACTAAATGCCATACAGATAAAATTTCCTTGGCTTCATGGTGGGCTTTGCCATCAATGACGTCTGGAAAGGGGACATGGCATTTCAGTTTTTATGAGTGGCCCTGTAATGTCTTTCTCCATCACAATGCATTCTAAGAAAGTTCCTCATGAAAGAGAAAATTCTAATCTAATATTTAACGGAAAATAATTTCTGCCTCTCAGGAATCTCAGCCAGCCCTGCAATGTAATCATGGGTATTTCCAATGGGCATTTCCAAGATGTTCCAGGATGAAATGGTGGGATGGGCAGGGTGCTTGGATGCTGCTGCAAACAGGATTTGTGCAGCCTGTGCCAGTGCAGGTGAAGAAGTGGCTCTTTTGTAATGAGGGGAGAAGTTGATGGGATCTCCTGGCATCCCTGTATCAGCCCAGCTCATTAGGTTTACACATGAGGTCAAATTCCATCAGCTAATTGTGTTTGCTGCTATGAAGCAACCAGGCCTTCCCTGCATGCCAGGGGGTCACACTGTCTGCTGGAGTCACCAGGCTCTCCCTCCATGGACACACATGGCTGGAAGTCACCCTGCCTCTGCTGTAGGGTTTTCTAGTCCTCCTGCCATTTCCTAGAAACTCTTTAACAACTATCAGAATGCCTTCTGTCTGCTTGGTAACAAAGCAAGTAGCCTTTGAGAGACCTCTCTAGAAATCAGTGATTGGCAGCTACTGAAATTGAATTAGTAGTGACTCAACACTGGTAGGAAAAAAAAATACTTTTTTGCTTGTTTTGTTTTGTTTTGTTTTTCAGCCCCATGCACTGTTAGTGATGAAACAATTCGATGAGACCTTCATCTTGGGAAGAGCTGGGCTGTTCCAGGCAGACCACGAGGAAATCCTGAATTACAGAGGTACAGTCAGGCTGGGATGGGATTTGCTCCGTGGCAGAGCCAGCTGGAAACTGCCAGCAACGGGGAGGAAGTTGCATGAAAATCTCGTTACTGGTACCTTGTTGTATAATTGCCTCTTGCAGAGTTTGGGTTTTTTCCTGAATTACAGTCCCTGCAGGAGGCAGGTTACGTACTCAGACAGAGCACTGGCTGGGCAGCCTGGTATTTCCTGCATTCTTCCTTCCAGGGATCCTCTAATAGCCCTGCAGCCCAGCTTTGTCCTGCTATTGTGTCTCGCTGCCAGGATGGGCTGTGTCTGAGATTGTCATGGGATTTCTGCAGACAGCTTCTGCGGGGATTTTCAGAGCCCCCCAGTACGCTCCTCCCACTCCCCATAGCGACTGCTAAACCCCCCGGGGGCCGAGGGTCACCTCTCACTTTACATGGGATAAATTGATAATGACACGATGAAATCAGTCATGATGAAATGGCTCCATTTTGATTACAAGGAGAGGAGATTTGGGATCCCCGTTTCTGTTCGGGTGCCTCAGGAGCTGTCCTTACAGCACAGTGGTGCTTTGGCCAAGGTTTCCAGCAGCCTTCTGAAGCATGAACTCAATGCTAGACTCAGCAAGCTGTTTGTAGAGGTTTTTCTGTGCATTTCCAGAGTTCTTCGTGTTGCATCGTGCAGCAGCCTGGTGTTCTCTGGAGCTGGGTTTTTGTGGGGCTGCAACTGTTAGAGAATGAGGGGATTGAAACATGTCCTGAGTGATCTGGCATGGCTGGGATTCCTTCCTCATCCACCCCTCAGTTTCGGTGAAGCAGTAATTTGGGAAGCATCCCTAGATTTGTAGTAATTTGTTTGTGTGGCTCCTAATCTCTGTCTTGTACTACCTCATCTGACTAAGAACTAGTTTCCAGGTTTTTTTACTCCTTTGGAAAAGATGCCATTTTTCCCTGGAAGTCTGGGGAAACCAGGCACATTGTACCCTGGGACTCATTGAAGCCCAGCCCCCGCTCTCTGTTTCTGCTGCCCAGCGTCTTGCCCAGGCTGGTGCCCAGGGAGGTGTTGGAGCCCTAAGGTACTCAGGCACAATGGGTGTCTGCTGATTTACACCACTGAAGGACTGGGCCCAGGCCAGACAGAGAGCAGAGAACCCTCCAACAGGGTCTCTTTAAAAAGAAACCACAGGCAGGTATTTCAGCCCACTTAGCTGAGCATTCAATTATGGCTTTTGCTACAGAGTAAAACCAGTTTTTCCAAAGGACACCGGTAGCAGCCTCTTAAAAAAGGAGTCGTGGCCCCTCCCCAGTGACCT
>NC_092427.1:37704192-37816692 GCF_036169615.1 Heliangelus exortis | reverse complement strand
AAAAAAGAGACTGTGGCTGATCTATGACACAGAGTATGAAATATTTTATGGATTTTGTCTTACTTTTTTCCATACCAGTCTTATTCACTCTAAACAAACAAGCAGTAAGAGTAGGATATTGCTAAGAGAAGACACCTCACCACTATTTCAGGTACTAAATTTATTTCAGGTACTAAAATACTAAATTTATTCAGGTACTAAATTAATTTCAGGTACTAATTAAAACCATTTTTTTCCTCACCTACAGACTTACCATGCCGAGGTGTCAGAGTCTTACTGTAAGTCTCTTTAGAAATGGGATCCAGTATCTGTTCTGTTTTTCCAGAATCCAGTGCTTTATTATGATCATCTTCCCCACAGACTGCAGAGTTTTCCAGTATAGAGACTTTCATGGCAGCATTGTGGTTATCAAAAGCTGGGAGCTCCACAGTGGAAAGACCTTGCTGGGAAAAGCTATCTGTGTTTAATGGCATACTCTGACAACGTTTGACAGGTAGGAATTTTGGAAATTCTGATTTTTGAACCAAAGGCTTTAACTTGGTCACAGCAAAGTCTTCCTTGTCATCCGAAACATTCTGTCCCTCATGATTTATATGCCTGGAATTAATTTTTTCTGCTCTGGTCTCGGAAATATCAGAACTGAACCTCTGCTTGTGCTTTGCCTGATTATCAGGAGAATTACTCGTGTGAGGGGGTTTATGTGTCACTGATGAGGAATCTACTTCCTTTAATGTATGAGCATCATCATTAACTTCTTTAGCTTGTGGTGCATTTATAGCTACACCATTCTGAGCAACTACAGCTGTTTGTATTTGCTGAGTTTCATTTACTTTATTTCCACAAACAGCCTCTGCATGCAACGTGGCCTTGTTTTTTAATTCTTCATTTTTACAATGTGAGAACCTTGTAAGATTTTCTTTTGGTATTATGTAAGTTTTCCGGCTTGCCTTTGCCAGGGTGTGCTTTAACCTGCCTGGTGAAAAATGGATACTCTTTTGGTCAACATTCTGAGTCATTTTATCAATGTCATCACTTTCAGCTTCTTCACTTTGCCTGTAACTACTTTTTTGATTGTATTTTCTCTTTGTAATATTCTTCTGGTCTTGTTTTCTCTTGCTGTCTTGAGGCTTTCTTGAAACATATTCCTCATGCTGCCCATTCTTCTCTCTATAGAGTTTTGCTGTGTTCATTTTAGAAGGGTTTTGAAAAGCTCTCCTGTTTATTTTGGGTTTGCTGTGTTTTTCATTTCTAAGCAATACACTAGAAGTTCCATCCTGGAATGGCAAATTTTCAGCACAATAAATTTCTGTTGGGATCTTGTTAATTGATGAGTTTGAGTCTGCTTTCTCTGTTTTGCTTTCCATGTCTTCAAACAGTTCTGAGGAAGTTTCTTCATTTGTTTTGTGGGTTTTTTCACTCATTAAGTTATATTTCTTCTTAGTATCTTTGGCTTTACTTGAACAATTTTGTGTTTTAATATATTTGTTGGTATTTAGCAAACTCTGTTCCCCCACAGAATATCCTATAGGTAGCTGCTTCATCTGACATTGGAATAGTTGAGTTTTTGAGTCACTAGTTTTTGAAATGTCACTACTTTCAGCTGTAGTGTTCCTTTCTTCTGCACACCCATTTGAACTGACTTCAGTCTTGCTTTTAATTTTCTCTTTATCCTTCTTAGAATATTTTACTTTTCTAAAATTTGCCAATATTTTACCAGAATTAGCATTACTCTTTTTATTCCAGTGTAGTTTATCTTTGTCTTTTGCTGTGACTGTGAGTAGCTCACCTGCCTCACTGGCAGTCAGCTCCATATCAGCATCATAAACAGTCTCTTCAGGCTTCATCTGCTCAGTACAAAGCAGCTTCTTAAAATCATTCTTACTTTCATTGCTTAATTTAAGAGAAGGAATAATGTCAGACAAGACATGTGAACTTTCCTGCAAAGTCACATCCTTGGTGTTGCTACTGCTGCTGACACCCTGAGGAGGCAGATTATTCAAGTTACACATTTTATCAAAATCCTTTATATTAGGTCGAGGATTTGACCTAAAATGTGCTGCATGTATCTTTCTTCCAGTCACGTTCCCATAGAATGGAAGGAAACTATCATTATATTGTTTTGTGAGCTCCTCAGACTGTCTTAAAGGCTGTGTACTTGTGGCATGAGTCAGGGCAGCACTGCTGCAAGGTAGTTCTGTGCATAATTGGTTTTCTGCAAAAAAAATAATTCAGCAGCTTGGGGAAATAAAGACTTCAATATAGTTATCAGATTAAGATAAACTACTGAAGGTGGCACCAGAAGCATGGAAAATTAATTAACTAGAACTAATTTAATATTTTATCAAAGTTAGACTTTTAAGATTGAGTATAAATGAAAGTGTATTTTCCAATAACTTAGTTATTACTTGGTTATCCTATCAAAGTGTTAATCTGTTCACACTGATCTTGCTACATTTCAGCTGGGTTATTTCACTGAACTTTATTCCATTTTTTCAGTTTATTACAATTTAGGATTTTTTATACACTTTCTGTATCACACATCAGGTAATTAATTATTAAATACTAATTCTCAGATAGCTCTGAAAAATGACCTGCACTGAAATAAATCATACCTTTTACAAATACATCTTTGTCAGCAGTCATTTCTACCCGGTCTCTTTCAATTAACTTTTGATTATTTGTTCCAGAAGGCAATGATAACACCAACTTGACTTGATCTGGATGCATTTCCTTTGATAAAGCAGTGGTGCACTTGCCAGAATTTGGTATTTCACACCCAGAAGTGCTATCTTGCTCTTTTGCTGTTGCAGTTAAAGGAAGCTTCATTGGCAATTCTACAGAGCTGAAAAGAGGAAATTGCACTGTGAAGATTTTATTATATTTTATGAAGTAACACTCAATTGTTTAAAACATTCCCTTAATAATGCATCAAAGCACAAAACAAGAACTCAAGTATGACATCTGGTTTTATCTTTTATTTTTTATGATAGAGGATTCTCCTCTGTGCCAGTGAGATCCAATGAAGAAAGAAACAAGTTATTCAAACCCTGGTATGGTCTAACACTCTCTCTGTATAAATTCCAACTTGCAAATAGGCCTGAATTAGACAGGAAATTAGGAAAACTGAGAGGAATTAGCTGTAAAAAATAATGCAGAGGCACTTGGAACTTCTGCATTTAATATAATCACCTACCTAGCTGACTGATAGGTACTCTTGCCCTGGTCATCAGTAGGGCTACTTGGGCCAGCTGACAGAGGAAGACAATGCTGAAGATTCTTTAAAAGAAGAGGAGTGGAGAAGTGGAAACAGTTGAATATTGTCTTATGTTCTCAGGATCAGAAATACCCATAGGGAGAAAAACAATGAATGGGCAAAAAATAGAAGTACTGGTGAAAGGTGCGTGGTGCTCAAACACACACAATAATTTTAAAGAAAAATATTTTGTAGCAAAACTTATCAAAATCTGTAAGCTGCTTGCATCCCAAAGCAATGTACAGACATTTTAAATGTAGCTATTATGTAGCTATATATTATGCATATATGGAAGAATAAAGCAACATTAAGCAAGTCTTTAGAACAAATGATTAAAAATTATATTAAAAAAACCAACTAATTTTGCCATGACACGAGAACTAACATGGAGTATGATACTAGACACTTTATAAACAAGATTAAATCCCAAATTTTTAGTGCAAGCAACAGCAAAATCTAACTGGTATCACTAGATGAGGGCTTCATCTCAAGTTTTAAGGAATTGGGGTAAATGTTTTAAAATGCATGCATGACCCCAACATTTCCCCCATTTAGATACTTTGCAAATATTATCCTGGAAATTAGTTCAACGTGGCAGAAGCTTAAAAAGCATCTTACCTCAGGAAGACTGCTTAGCTCTATTGCTGCTAAGAGGTTATCATTCAAAAACAGTTCTACTTCTACAAGTCTTTTATTCTGCATATAAGAGAATAAGTAATTAAAAAAAAAGAAAACATTTTAGTGGTTTCTAACTTATGAAAAGACAAGATATAAAGGTACATCTATATTTTTGGGGGGGTTTCTTATACTCAGATGAGCACAAATTGATTTTTAATACCTTCTGGAAATCTATAAAGGTGAAGCTGACACTAAAATAGCTATGGATAGACATACAAACTGATAGGCAAAATAGCAAGTAAAAAAAAACCAACCAACCAACCAACCAACCAACAAAAACTATGAAAGAAAAATCAAGCTATGCAAACTAATCATACTATATGCTATCAGATTATTTAATTTAACAAATATTAGATATACATTTTAAAGCACCATTTTAAGAAGCAGTATTAAGCTTCCCAAAAAGATAAAAGCTTGGTTTAGCTGCTCTAAGTTTAAATTATTTGATTTACAGCATACCAAACACTTTAGTTTTTGACGAAGCAAGAGATTGTGAAGCTGCAGTTTTTCTACTTCCTTCTGAAGACAAATCTTCTCATTCTTTAGCTTCCGAGAATTTTCTTTCTCCGCACTCAAGGCCATGGCTAAGGCTTTATTATTTTGTTTTAAAGTTACTTTAAACATAGATGAGTTATCTAGAGGAAACAAAATCATTATTTTCCGTAGGCCCTGTCTGAATGAACTATCACTATGTAGCAAGATTTTTATCTGTAGGCTTTGATGGAACAGTAACAAAGTCTAACCCTTTCCAACAGAAAACTGTTTCTGTGGGCTCTCATTCTGATGATTACTCTCTGCCAGCTTCAAGTTTATTTCATGCCTGGATTCAGCAAGTCTGGATTTTTAAAAATAAGGTTATTTCAAGAAGAAAACATTTAAAAACTGATAGTTTCACAGGTATTAATATTAGCCTGTATTTCAAAAACCAGCCAAATATACATTTTGCAAATTAAAAAGTTCAATCATTTTGAGCATATGAGTTTTGACAACAGAAAGAAAAAAAATTTAAATTAGAAATAACACTTGCACTGGTCCAAATGAAAATCTGCTGAACTTAAATTCTTTTTTTTTTTTTTGTCCAGTGACACTGCATCTTACCAAGATATTTTTATCTCAAAGTAGAGACAAGTCTGACCATACTTTTTTGTAAGTTTAAAAAAGGGGAAAGAGTAGCATAAAATCTACTCCAACTACATCTCTCTTCATTGTCTTTCTGCTTCTCTGATCTGTAATCCAAAATTTGCAAGAGGAAACAGGGACTAACAGTAGAATGTTGTTAATTCAAAAATTGTGCTTTGAAATTACTATTCAGCTTAGGGAATTACTTGTATTACTGCAGCATGGGTGTTTCTAAAGGACATTTGTGTTACTCACCTATAGTGATTATTTTTCACTGAAAATTATTATTTTTGACATAAAGCCACAGTACGCTCAAATATATACACAAGCAACAAAATATAAATCTATAAAGATATATACCCAAACAACAAAAATTATTGCTTCACAGATCACAGAAAAGACAAGCAGAAGTCTACATCCATTTACCATGCTGCCTGAATTAAAGAGGCACTGGATTTGTTTCACTACATTTATGGTTTCCCTACATTTTGCAGAAGAGAACCTGAGGTGTTCCATAGTGTTGGTTTTGTCAGAGCAAAAACCAAAAGGCAACCAAGACACATCTATGTTTTAATTTAGAAACAAAGTACCTTCTGGCAAGTGATTAAACCAGATTATTAATATTTGTAGTTTTCCTTTGATTCAGCCAATGAAGAATTTTATATAAATACCATTTTGCAAATGGGAATACTAGGTATTTTGCTATTGCAACTATATTTTACAAGGTCATTGATCTTACTCATTTTGTCTAAAAACCTCAGTTTTTAGACATCCCAAATGGATGAGGACACGGATGTTAGAAATGCACTTGAGTGCACTGTTAAAAAAACTGGCATGCCCTGAAAACACTCAGAGAATTAAATAAATTAACAGTTTACAACCATGTGCTTTAACTTTTAGACTATCCTATAATTCTCAACATATCACATTAATGTTTTTAGCTGGCAACAATTCGGCAAATCACACTAAGTACAATTACTATTCCTTTTGAGGTAGTAAATTCTAACTAAAGTAAATGGCTGCAGTTTTAACAGGACTTACTTATTAATTTGGTTTTGATTTTAGATGCCAAAGAAGCATTCCGTTTTGCTTGTAATGCTCCATCCCTTTTCTTCACAGGCCCTTTACCAGCACCCCAGGTGAAAGCAGCGTAGGATTTACCAGTTTCTTGTTTATCCATCCTCAAAACGAACCTGTACATTGCCAAGAGGAATGACCAAATAATACATGACCTTTCTCACACTTTTAGGTTTAAAAAGTGAATGGGTTTAATGAAACTTAAAAAGTGAAATTTTTATGAAACTTCATTTTACTCTCATAGGGATTTGTTATCTCTGAAGTTGAGAAAATTGCTTTGGTCTTTAGCTCTGTTCAATTAATTCAAAGAGGCGAATGCACTCTTCCTTGAGACTTAAGTGACATTATGACAGAGGGGCAAAATATTTAACTAAGACACATGAAGACTAAAAGGATCACCGATTTTTGTTACCCAGTTCCTCAAGTTACCTATCAAAGTTTACACACAGAAGAGGGAAAAAAAAACCAAGCTTCTACTACTTCACACTATGACCAGCCGACCAGGGCAAACTTTAAACCGAAGTGTTTAAATAAACGTCACTAGAAATGCTACAAATTGAAATAAACGGCTAGAGAGAGAGAGCGTCCCGGGAAGAGGGGAAGCAGAGAGCAGGAGAATGTCGTCCCAGCGAACCCTCACGGCACAGCGCCCGCCGGGACCGCCAACGGCCGCTGGGCGGCAGCCGTTGGGATGGGCGGGAAAACCGCCCCTGAGGGACCCTCCCTCACACTGACACTACCCTCACACCGACACTGCCCTCACACTGACACTGACACTGCCCTCACACTGACACTGCCCTCACACTGACACTGACACTGCCCTCACACTGACACTGCCCTCACACTGACACTGACACTGCCCTCACACGGACACTGCCCTCACACTGACACGGACACTGCCCTCACACGGACACTGCCCTCACACTGACACTGACACTGCCCTCACACTGACACTGACACTGCCCTCACACGGACACTGCCCTCACACTGACACTGACACTGCCCTCACACTGACACTGCCCTCACACTGACACTGCCCTCACACTGACACTGACACTACCCTCACACCGACACTGCCCTCACACTGACACTGACACTGCCCTCACACTGACACTGCCCTCACACTGACACTGACACTGCCCTCACACTGACACTGACACTGCCCTCACACTGACACTGCCCTCTCACTGACACTGCCCTCACACTGACACTGACACTGCCCTCACACTGACACTGCCCTTACACTGACACTGCCCTCACACTGACACTGCCCTCACACTGACACTGACACTGCCCTCACACTGACACTGACACTGCCCTCACACTGACACTGCCCTCACACTGCCACTACCCTCACATTGACACTGCCCTCACACTCACACTGCCCTCACACTGACACTACCCTCACACAACCCTCACATTAACACTGCCACAACCCTCACACTGACGCTGCCACAACCCTCACACTGCCACTGCCACTACCCTCACATTGCCACTGCCCTCACACTGACACTGCCCTCACACAACCCCCACACTGACACTGCCACTACCCTCACATTGACACTGCCCTCACACTGACACCACCCTCACACAACCCTCACACTGACACTACCCTCACACTGACACTACCCTTACGCAGCCCTCACACCATGTTCACCAGGGCATGTCCTGAAGTGCCTCATCTACATGGATTTTAAATACTTCCAGGGATGTCAACTCCACCACCTCCTTGGGCAGTCTGCCCAATGCCTGACGACTCTTCCCCTAAAGAAATTCTTCCTAATATTTAATCTAAACTTCCCCTGGTGCAACCTCAGGCCATGTCCTGAACCATCCATTACCAGAACCAACATCCATCTTTTTTGCTGCTCTGTTGATAAGACAGGAAAGGCAGTCTAACAATTCTGTCACGTCCGTGCAAAATGAACCACACTGTACTCACACAAGCTCTCTCTCACATACAGACAAACCTTTCAGAAATGAGATATGCATAAGTCATTAACCTTTAACCCATGGTTCTACTTCTTCAGTGACATTCTTGGGTGTTTCAAAAAGGTGTGGGATGCATGTAACTTTTCCAGCCTCATGCTGGAACTGCATTTTCCAGCCACATTATAAACGTCAACCATTAATAATGCTAAAATTAAAAAATAAGTATTAATTACTTATTAACTAAGTATAAACACTTAGCATCAATCCCAAAACACTGTGAGGAGGGGCTACAGAAAGGCAGATATTCCACCTGGCTGTCAGAGATTTTTAGGAAGAGCTTGAGGTATTTGGCTTTCAGTTTAAAGAGCTCCTTTAGGTTATAAGGAGGAATGCATGTAATTCCTTCTCAGTGGAAATTTAAATTTCTTTCTGGCTGATCTTCAGCTATTCATAATAGATGAATGACAAGCAGTGAATAGCCAGTCATTAAGACAGTTAGGAAAACAATGATAAATTTAAAAATCAACAGGTTGCACAAAATCAACAAGTATGCACACTGCCTGCATATTAACCAAGTTGTAAGGGCAGGAGACTGATGTCAGAATTTGAGAAAGCCCAATTTTAGTTTGGTTCAGGTAATATTAGGACTAGGAATTGCAAGAAAGTATTACAGTCTAACAAAATGCTTTACCCTAAAATCCATTTTGAGACTAAAAGGCCTTGCTCCTTAGCACCCCCTTCACATACATTCTCTTTAACTGGCTAAGTGTGCACAGTCCTACCATTACCTGAGGGGGACATTAATTCCAGAATTTGATCCAGGAATCAGCAGTTTTATAGTAAACAGTTTTGTGAAAATTTTAAGAGAGTTAATGTTTTCATTTATTTGAAGATTTCCAGAGATATCAAAGCTTGAAATTAAAAAAAAGCATTATGTTCTGCCATGCAGTAATCATAATGAAAAATCTTACCCTTCCATGTGCTAACATTACAATATACTATAAATTAAATCAAAGGACTTGCACAATAATGATCAGTGGCACTATTTCAATATGCATCTTTATGAATTTATTATTTTCACAATCTGCTGCAAACAGCTTTACACAGACTGGCTCAAGCACACCTTACATACCTCTGGTACATTTTCCCTTATAAGGAAACTTGGAAGTGGCTGTAGCTACTGCAAAACTCTGGCCAAATAACCTTACATAACTTTGAAAATAGAAAACCAATCAAATAAAACTTACCTCTTTATCCTGTCCAGAAGCCAGTGTTTTCATCCAGATCCAATTGTAAGTTTTCATTTCCTCCAGTTTTACAACAGTTTCAAGTCCTGAAGGGGCGATCGCCACTTTGTGTCCATTTAATGTTTATGTCACTACTGTGGGCAATAAATTTAAAACAAAATGTGAAGTATTATGTTTCCACCTATGGTTATACTTTCCTTTACACTCTACAGAGGAACTCCCATCTGTAAGAATTTCAGTTAATTTCCAGCTGTTCACAGTGCAGAAGAACTTAAACCACTGCCAAGCTTCACAGCCTGTATATCTTAAATATAAGTTATGAGCAGAATTCTGGGGTTTGGTCATTTGGGATCCTATGACTGGTCTTTAAACTGAATAGAAAGGGGAGGGAATGAGGGAAAGACAAACAGACCTGCAATAAAAGCCCCACGTGGGAAGTGCTGCATTGAATTTGTGTCTTAATAAATACCTGCAAATCCATCTCTGAGAAGAGTCTTTGCTGGGGAATTAATTCTGTGGGGTCCAGTGAAGTGTGAGCTGTGACTACAGCACTTCTGGTGGGTAGATGATGCAGAATAGCTTCTCCCTCTGTGGGTTCTCTGATGTTCAACCAGACTTGAGTTCATTCAATAGTTTTTCCTGAAATTATAGCATTAGGAATACCTTTTCCACTAATCACATCTTTTCTTGCACAAGCTTAATGAAAATTTATTTCATAATGCCTCTTCTTCTCTGTCAAATTTGACTGAAATTAGTAAATTGAAACACAGATTTCCAGAGGAGGAGGGTGTAAGCCTCTCTTCCTTTGGAAATTTGTAAAAACCAAGAGTTTCTGTATTAATTTCCCCAGAACACACAGCTCACAAGGTAGTCTGATCGTGGAGCTTGGTTATGCTGTGTGCTTCTACACCAAGGGCATGCTGAACTAGCCTTGAAGAGTATTTCAGAAGGTAAAATCCAAGCTCCAAAACTTACTTACTGCATTTTTTCTGTGTGTGTGTGTGTGTACATGGATTGACTGAGGCCAAATACATTGTTCAGGGCTGCCAATGCAGAACTATCTGAAGGAACACTGTTCAGACTGGTGAGGCAAAACAAAGGTTAAAGAAGACAAGCATGGAAACCTGCATCTTCTTAAAGGAATGCTTTAGAGTGAGAAAGATTGAAGGTATAACTTAAATTAATTAAAACATTTGACAGCAGCAGCCATATTTAAGTTGCAATTGTTATGTGTAAACTGTTATACCCAGTAAGGGTCAATACACTATATCCTTAGAAATCAGACACCATTTTTCCACAGAAATATTATACTTATTTTCTATTATTATTATATTTCTATACTGTACTTATTTTCACTTATTTGATAGATGTCAAAAATTCTCAGTCCATAAATTCTCAGTCTGCACTGCATTCAGTGGCATGTTGCAGCTTGTGCAATTATTTAGTTATTAGATATTAAGAGCTGAAGACCTGGATTCTAGGCACATCCTCAGCCAAAGCCCTTCAGAGAGCGTGAGAGACACGGGGCCACCATTTCTCCTCTTTGCTACAACTGTAGCCCGATTAATTGCCGTGGAAAATCAAACACGTGAACTTCAACCACCGCTCCAACGCGAACCAGCATTACATTCGGAAGAAACTCGTTGTTAAGTAGCGAGCGAGCACTGGGAAGTTCAGAGAGGTACAAAGGAAATCTCCCGCGGTGCCTCTCCCGGCTCTTCCCGCCGCCATTTTGTGGAGCCCCCTCACCCTGCTCCGGCCCGGCCCTGCCGCGGGAGGCGGCGGCACAGGTAACGCGGGATGGCGGCCCGCCCTCAGCACCCCCGGGACACCCTCAGCACCCCCGGACTCCCCGTAGACCCAGGCGGGGAGCCGAACCGAACGGAACCGAGCTGCTTTCCCCGTCTGGCTGCCGAAGGGGGTGGAGGGGTGTGGGTTCCCGCCTGCTGTACTCCCAGGGAAAGGAGGGAGCGGCTGGGCCTGCTAGGACGGTGTGTGTGGGGGTGTATGGAGTTTCAAGCACAGGAGTGGTTATTAGCAGTGTGGCGTTAGTTAAAGCAGCTCAAGTGAAAGATTGCGTTTTAAAGAAGCCAAGTTGTTGTCAGTACGGAATTGCTGCGTTTGCAATGCACTGAACTGTACTCATGGTTTCCCAGAATGTCCTCACAGAGCTCTTCTGGCACACACCGACCCTCCTGCTCACCGACTTGTCTTAAAAGTGTAACCTCTGTATTCCCTAGCAAAGTAAAATGACACTTTTTTTTACAGTAAAGGTGTAGAATATTTGGCGATTTACACTAATATGTCTCCAGAACTTTTCAAAGTTGATTTGCAGCTGTGTAACAAACACGCAAGAGCTGAGCCAGCGCTCAGGCCTCACATACAGTATGTTCAGTCTTAACATTCTGTTTGCTTTTGCTTTGATCTGTTACAGGTTCCAATATCCCTAAGTAACGTTATCACTCCTAAATGCAATGGAAGAGGGCAGGAGTGAAGATACCCCGTGTTCCGGGGTTCTATGACTGAATGTGGGAGGGTGTTTATACACAGCCAGGTGCCAGTGTTTGTGCCGCTTCAAGGACTCCATGCTGGCTTCCATGTTCAGTGGTTGCTTTCCTCTGAAAATGGATTAATCAGGTAAATATCTTCAAGCTGCAAATAAAACATTCTGGTCAGGGAGCTCTGTGGCAAATATCTTCTGTATATATATTCATGCATATTCTAGTATATCATCTCTTTTCCCAGTCTGCTGAGCATCAGTGGGCTTCTTTAATTCCAGGACTTAAAACAATTATGCATGCATGACTTAATGAGAAGAAATTAATTTGAATTCCACGAGATTACCCATGTTTGCAAACAGACGTTTGTACAGTGCCCTGACCTGATCCAAACTGTGATTTTAGAATGTATTTTTTCAGTAGGAATATGGAAATATATAGAATTGAAGTTTGCAGAGTATTTGTCATTTAACTTGGATCCTGTTTATGATCCTTGTATTCTCCAGAGGCATCTCACTCTCTCTGCTTATGGCATAAGGAGATTTGGGTCTAATCAGAATACTTCATTACACAGTAAAGATTGCATTTTTCACCACTGTGGCTTGATATGAAGCTTGAACAAAACTATTCATGGATCAAATTTCACACTCGCTTGTGATTTGGAAATGCTGCCAAAGTATGTCCAGTTTAAAGATATGATGGATGGAGAATAATAATTCCTTGTTGTACAATATTGAGTGTTTAAAATATCTGAAATATTTAACATTTTAGGGCAGTGCTTCGCTACTATCTTTCAGTTGTAATGAGGAGCCTATTGTACTTGGGTCAGTTTCCCTACTGGTCCTTGAGCCCAGCAGGCAAAGGAGGAAAAAGAAACAAACAAACAAAATACTTTAAAACTTGAGCAATATTCAGGGAAAGTTAGACTAAGTGAGTACTGGAGTAAAAACTGCTTCTACTATTCTAAAATAGCCTAAGGCCAGAACTGAAAAAAATCTCTGCAATAGTGAGAAAAGGTGTACCTGCTGTTAGAATTAGAAATGCATTTAGAGGTGTATGTTTAGCACTTCAAGTGGAGTGAAGCTGAGGTTGTATGTTGGCATGGTCCTGTGCAGATCTGTGATTTCCCTAGAATTCTAAAGAAGTGTCTACTCCACTAAGAATTTTATCTTCAAATAACAAACATTCCAGGGAAACAAAACAGTAGTTTTGTAAAGAATTAAGTATCCTTACTCCTCTTATATTAAGTATACTTACTCCTCTGTTTTAAGCAAAACCAGTGCAGAAGTTTTTATATAAGGACTTTGATGATGTGGTAGAGTGGGACAAGATTGGACAAGTCTGTCTTTGCTTGCTGGAGGCAGTAATGTAAATAACTTTACTGATCATTTCAGGAGCATGTCTAATTGATCAGGATGGAAGCCTCTTTAAGTACCTTTTGGATTATCTTCACGGAGAAGTTCAGATTCCTGAGGATGGACAAATCAGAGCTGCACTGCAGGAGGAAGCAGATTATTTTGGCATCCCTTATGCCTACAGTCTGTCTGACCATTTGGCCAACGAAATGGAGACATATTCTTTAAAGCCAAATATAGAGCTTAAAAAGGTGTTGGCATTTCTTACCTTTTTAAAGATGTACACTGTAATCCATACCATTCATTAGCATCAGATACTAAAAGCACAGTACATATCAGTCAGCACTTTTTCATCACCATAGTAAATCACCACCAAACTCAGTATTAGGCTAAGAAATCCTGGATTTGATAATGCAGTTGGAGCAGCTAAGGGCATCAGCTTTTCCCAACATTACAATAATACAGAAACAGTTTAAACTTGAGTCTGTTTTACGTGCAGGTTGGCTGTTAAACTTGCACAGTAGGATTGGCATTGTTTAGTTCCCTACTTGGCTTCAAATTTTACTTGAGACTTGATTTGATCCCTTCAAGATGTTTGGAGGGGTTTATTTTCAGTTTTACAAATTCATCCTAAAACTTGAAAGATATCTTGTACTTTGCCATTGTTTTAGATCAAGAAAGGAGGAAAGAAAATTAATATATTACTTAAAATCCTAAAGCTTGTATCTTTTAGAGTCCGGTAACATAAAACCTAATTCTAGTTAATTTCTAATAAAATTAACTCATATTACCCAGGTATGACTGAGTTAGTCATAACAGGCAGCTGTGTTCTCTTAGTAAGCTATTGTCCCATATATTTTTACATTATGCCTTATTCATTTCCTTTTGAAAAGCATAAATCACTTCCAGGCCTTTCAGTTTCTCTTCCTATGAGGGATCTGCCATGCCTTCAAGTGTTTCTGTTGCCTCCCTCTGACTTCCTCCTAGTTACACAATATTGTCTGCTAACACCAGATAAGAAATTCTGCACACATTTACTTGAAAGACCCCACCACTACAGTTAAGAAAATACAAATATGAAAGTTTATCCTACTGAAAATATTGGATTCTTACTGTTCTATTGGATTTTGCACTGTTTTATGTTTTTTCAAGGTTTTGTTAGATTTCTGCAATTCTTATGATTTAGTTTGTACCAAGCCCACAGTCTGGGTCCTGCACTACCTCAACACTTCTGTGAAAGCAAAATTAGTGGTGTGTATGCCACAAGAGCTGATGGGACTGATGCAATTAGTAAGGAGCTAGGAACAAAAATTCATGGTAAAAGCATTTACAAAAGGTAAGATCAAGCAGTATGAAGTGCTAAAATCAAGCACTGAATACTATTATATGTAATGTAATACAGCATTATTGTATTGTAAAATTGTGGAATGAACACTCCCCTGTAATAATAATGCCTAGATATTGTTTTATGTAGTGTTACATAGCATTGTGGTATTATAAATCTCTGGAAGGAATGAGGTTCCTTCCAGCTTTGAAAAGAGGTGGCTTATACAACAATGCTCATATTAAACAAACCAAAAAAAGGTAAAACCTAAGCATGGAATTACAGAGTGTACAAAAGGTGGCTAGCATGCAGTCACTGTAAGTCTTAGTAAAATATTATTAAAAGATCTCAACCATTTAAAATTATTTTCCAATTTAGGATGATGTTTAACACTAAAAGTTCCAGGAACACTCACGAAGTTGGTTGTGATTCATGCAGTTGTATTTTGCAGTCTTTTAAGACAGCTGAAAGAAATATTTCACACGAAGAAGAAGTGAAGATGAAAGGAAATAATTCTTTAAAGAACATGCTCATCTCTAGCACAACACCAATGTATTTTCCTGGAAGTAATTTTAAGTTATTGGTAGACCTGATCTTCTAAGTGCCTGGAAGCCACTTGTCTTTCTTCAGGTCCCACAGTACAATATCAGAAGTGTACTTCACTGTTTACTTTTTGAAACATGATTAAGATCTTAATTATAAGGATGTTTATTTTCCTAAATTTAGGTTGGGAACATTAACATTTATCCCAAGATAAATGGGACACATTACTTGGACACATAGTATTATCAGGTACCTGTCCTTGTATTGTGATTTCCCTGTGAATAAATGACAGAGATGCTGAAGAACAGATTTTACACCATTAGTTCTACACTTATTCTTTTATAAACATGTATTCTTTCATGAACATCACTTTTTAGCAACAGGTGTTCATGGGCATGCAGATCATGGGAGAAGGGCTATTTAGAACCTCTTATGCAAATGAAACTGAAATTTAAGTAACATTTTCATTTCTACTTGACAAACCATTTACTATGAAAGTCCCTATAGGTAGGATTTGGTAAAAAGAATGATTAATTTCATCAGTGTTACCTTTTTTAGGACTCGACAAGATTTACCACATAATTATTACCTTTAACAATATTTCTAGAGAAGCTGGAAATAACATCCAGTACATCTGGAGCTATTACTCAGTAGCTGAGTTGAAAAAGATGCTGGATACTTTAGATACCTGGGAAGGGAGAGGTAGAGTATATATTTTTTAATTTATTTATTTCAGTAGTACTACTTTTGTACAGAAAAGATAAATATTTGCCAGTTAACTATATTAAATATATATACTATAATATAGTATACTAATATATAACTAATCTTTTCACTCATTCTGTAAGGAACATGTAAAATATGCCATAGTAGAGGCTGTTTGGGAAAAAAAAAAGTGTTCTTAGGAGATGCTCAACAAGGTGACATGAGGTGACAGGCACTGGGTAATGAGAGCCTGCCAGCACTGGGCACTCTGGTGGAAGCCCTACAAGCAAGTAAGCCATGCTCATGCCAGCATGATTTCCCAGGTGAAATTCTACATTTAATAGGTGTGGGGACACATAAATACTGACTGTGGCTTTGAAATCCAGGTGTCAGCTACTGGAGAATGTCTCAGGAGCTGATTGAATGCTGGACACTGGAAGAACCCCCTTTGAAAGGCAGTTTGCATCACGTGCCTTCTGTCCACAAAAGGTATGCTGCTTTGCAAAGGTGGCTTCAAAGAAAGCAGAAATGCAGCACAATTAAAAAAATTATATAAAAAAAAAAAAAAAAATTCTGGTTCTTTGAGTGGCTATGAATGTTGTGTTTTCTTGTTTTTCTCTTTACAGTTCTGTAAAATGTCTTTAACCAGAGAGCTTAATTGCAGAACTGAACTTGCAAATAACCTGATTTGAGGCTGCCAAGTCTTTTCTGTTCTGTTCTACTTCAGCCTTTACAGCATCACTTTAGAAGGGGAAGGAGTAAATTCCAAAAGTACAGAGTGGTATTAGTCAAATACCACAGACAATTAAAAAAGAAATTTAACTGAAAACTTGGAAAGGTTAACTGATTTTCACATATGTGAAAGGCCTTCCTTCTACAAAAGGAATTCCTGTAAATTTGACCTCAACAGCTTAACTTCCAACTACATTGTTGCAGGTGGCCCAGATCAGCCATGTAGCTGCCCCTCAGCTTGCTTTCTCCTGGATTTTCACTCAGCTATTTGTGCACCATCTCTCTTTACCAATTTTAAGGTGTAAATAACTTACCCAGGTAGAAGAGATTGCTGGCACTATTAATCAAAAGCAAGCTTGACTGCAGTGGTGAGCAGCTGAGAGCCAGAAATGAAACTGTAACAAGGAAACGTGAGAAGAGCCTCAGATCTGTGGATGGCTGTTGCACACTGCTTTGTAATGATGTTATGAAAACCAGTTTATGTACATACTTTGTTTCCTTCATTGAAGTTCTTTGTTTTACAGACGATTAATTGACTTTGCTGAAGAGGAGCACTATTTGCCATGTAAAGTGTGTCCCAAGCCAATTCGGTTCTCAGGCCCCTCAACAAGTACCCAAATCAAAGTCAGAAATTCGTCTTCTTTACGGGTAGCTGCTCGCAGTGCCTCACCTCCTGCAGCAACTGTGAAACAGCCCAGTGGTGGGAGTCTGACACTGCAGGGAGCAGCTCCTGAAGCTGTCCCCGCAAGAAGCCACCATCCCCAGGTGCCCAGTGCTGACCCTGGGGCACCCCAGAGGGCACTGCCCAGGACACCCGCGTGGTGAAGCTGAAGAGAACTCCGCTTTTTGTGACACCTCCTCCCACCTGCACTGAAACCAATCGAAAGGACAGTGCTGCTGCTGGCATCCCTGCTGCTTCTGCAGCACTAAGCAGGAAAGAACCGGCTCCGTTAGCAGGAAGTTTTAAGCTGAAGAACAAAAAAGTGGATGGATGATGCTCGACTCGGCCATCTGAGGGATGGGAGTGCTTTGCATCGTCTGGTCAGAGATCATCATCTCCTGTGCTCATTTACTCAAAGATCTGGTAGGAAACTATGATTAAAAAGTTCATGAAAAGCATAGGGAGAAGCTGCAGTGAGGTATGTTTTCTGCTTTATTTCTAAATATTGTTTAGATGTTGAGAAGGAAGCAAAAAAAAGCACCCCCTCAAGCACAGAGCATGCTAGTCTAGCATTTGTATTTCTGTCAGACTGTGCTAGTATAACTGACATTTTTAAAGGGAGCACAGCATAAAACACCCTTTTATCGATTTAACTACAGTTAAATGGAGTTAATGACCTTTATTTGTATATTTAAATCGGGGAAAAGTAGCAAACAATAATATGTTGCTTTTATTAGATACAAGTTTGCCACAAGTGTACAATGTTCTTGAAATTCCTGAGGTGATCAGAATTACAGAAGGGCTCTGTATATGTTTTATTTTCTAGATTATTCAGAAGTGATCACATTTTTAGGCTTTTCTCCTTAATTTGAAACATTTGCACAAGCAAAAAACCCCAGTTCTCATGTAGTAACATTGTTAAGGAGACACTTTGCCATGAGCAGCAGTCACTGCAAAGGTCTACAGCACTGTAACTTCCTGCTATAGGTGTGTATATTAAAGACCAGCTTACCTTCTGAATCCTTAAGCTAGTGGTTTTTCTTAAAAAAAGAAACTTGAAACAATCCTAAGGCTCCTCCTATCTCAATGAAAAGTATTTCACTGAAGACAAGGCAACAAATTATGTAAAAATAATATGTAGTCACCTATTCTTTGAGCATGCAAAGAATCACTGACACTAAGCCTGTGGAATTTGGTTTTCATGATAATGACAGGAAAGCAGTTATTAATGCTGAACTTCTGTGTGCCTTCTACTTCACTAGTTACTGAATAGCTGAGCACTTTACCATGCACCTGTAAATCTTTTTACAATGCTTCCTAAAGTAGATTGCCTTCCTCTTCAACTTTTGATGAATTTACAAGGATTCTATAAACACAGAAACATTTAGGCTAGAAAAGACCCTTATGGTCATGGCCCTGCAATAAATCTCACAAAGATCATGGAACCTTACACCACACTAAAGCTCAAAAAAAATCATGGAATTTTGCATGTGTGCAAGAAAAAAAGCTTTGATAATAATCCTACAGGGCCTTCTGAGTTTGCAGTAGCTCAGTGTTTTAATTACTTTGGCAGTGCAGTATTTTTTGAGCAACATTCATGTCCTTTGCATTACAGTGACTTCAGTGAGTCTTCTCTTTGTCCTAGACATACTGGCTAGTGGTTAAAAGAAAAAAAAACCCACAAAGAACTCCCTAAATATCAATAATAAAAAAAAAGCTGCAAGATCAGTGTTTCCTTTCCAGAACTGTCAGTTTCTCTTTCAGGAGTGACCTCTTTTTCAAACGTGTTAAGTGATGATTTTTCTTAACCTTTTTTTTTACAAACATGCCCAAATCATTTAAGTTTTCCAAATAGCTCAGTCCAGCTCCCTTCCCTATTTAGTTTTCCAGCTTGGCATTTGGTCTTTATTTTGCTACTTCTTCCCTTACTCTGAGGTTAATCTTACACAGAAGATACACAGACCCAACCTACTTTAAAATAACAACCCTTTAAGGGGTGCTTCCACTTTCCAGAGTGCACAAAGTGCAGTGTGAATCCTGTGTTAGTGTCTGAGTGAGCCCAAACAGCTGTATTTGCTTTGCAAAGTGGGAGTGCTGTTAAAAAAAGCAGAGGGCTGGCCTACAGGGCAAGCCTGCCCTGCCCTCAGTACCCTCCCTGGCCCCTGTACAAATCCCCCAAGTGAAAAGGAGCATTACTCTGTAATTAGAGGACAAAAAAAAAAAAAAAAGTGTTCAACTGAAGATGCATGAGCATCCAATGATGATGAAGAGCATTCAATTTATTTTACTTTTGGCAATATTTGTAAAACTCTAGAAATCATCAGATAAAATTCCAAGCACCCAGAGATACAGGAACTGTACAGCTCTGTACTACCAGACCACACCTGGTGTCTCAAGACTGCAGAGTGCCCAGAACCAGCCCACTCCCCAGCCCAACCAAATCCACCCCCACATTCCTCATCAAAGAAAATGTGTTTGCATCCCAGCCTGGGGAGAAATGCTGTCTTTCACCTGGTGGTCCTGGGCCTGTCAGGTACTGGGCCTCCAGCACATCAAAGGGACCCTGGTACTGAAGGGCACAAGGTGGTTCTTTTGGGCTGAGTTATCACTTAGCACTACAGAGTCTTATCTGTGTGCAGAAGCCTGCTTGTGAGGAGGCAGACTTAGGGAATAAAATAATTTGCAATAATCCTCTCAAGAGAAGAAGCTCTCAGGAAGCAGTAAAAGTCATTAGAGATTACTGAGGTTCTCTTTTTTGGTTTTTTTTTTTTTTTTTTTTTTCAGCAGGACTTACTAGAAGAGATGTAAGTTAGTTTAACAAATTATTTCAGGACATTATACTAAGATTTCTATCTAATATCTGCATGGAAATGGCAAATACCCATCTCAGAGAGAGGTTGCAAGTCAAACTATATGGCAGCAGACAAATTCTGAAAAGCTACCCAGCTGACAGGTGTGTACAACACACAGATTCTGCAATTTCAGTTCCATCTACTCAAAACATTCAGCTTAAAAGCCTGACAGGTAATTAACCAGGCCAGAAGCATTGATTACAATGCTAAGGAAGCTGGTGTTTACCTCTGGGTGTTTATTTTTCTTTCAGCACTCTTCCAGATGAAGATGAGTTTATGTGCCTGAGAGGCAAACAATTGGTTTCACCAATATTCACATGTGGAACACTGTGTCATATAAAGAGAAACAAAAATAATCAAAATCACCCATGAGAAATGCAGTATTGCTTCTGGATGATTTTTCAAGGGCCACGCAGGGAAAGTAAACCAGTACTAAGGAAGTGTGCTGTCAGCTGACAGAAATTAGGCAGGGGAAATGTGTAAAAAGCAAAAGCAAACAAGAACCTAGGAGTAACCTTTTGAAGATACTTGAGTGTCTTGCTCTTAGTGACCTTAAGAGAAAAATAAACCTTTTTACACCTTTTGGATCCTGACCCTTAGGGACCTTCCTCACTTGAGGCTGGCTCTGGATGCCAACACCTTACAATGTCAAATAGTAATTTATATTTAAAGACCAACCAGGCTGGAGGCAGCTCTCTTGGGAAGGTTCTGTTCCACACACTTGTGGCACTGGAATGCAGCTAAAAGCAAAAGCCTGGTCCAGTCCAAGCTCAGCTGAACACCTCCCACTGATACCAGCTCAATAAAGCAAACACCATTTGAGTGAGATCCCAGAGGGCAGGCACTGCAAAGCAGCAAACACCAGAGTATTTTAGAAAGAAGATTTTAATTTTTTTTTTTTTTTTTTGAAGAAACAGGTTTCCCCGAAATACAGCATCAGAACATTAAGACTAAGTAAGATTTTTACTTTCATAGAAAACTCGGAAGGATGCAGTATCTGCTCAAATATGAACCTCCACATTCTGCTGCATGTTGCTGCAACAAATTTATCAGTCGTAGCTCTTGTTATGGACAGATGGTTCCTACAGCAAAAATATAGAAAAATAATTTGGATTCAAGTTTAGAACACCTGTAACTTTTTGTATGCAAAAAAATAAATCCAACTAGTCATAGAAAAATGGCTGATACGGATGGAGAATAGGCTGTGCATCTGAATAGCCATGACTATATACATTCCAAACTTAAGAAATGATCATTTTTCCTCAGCCTCATAAAAATAGTTTGTCAATGAAAAATACCAATATGTGATACATTTAATACAATTTATACTTGAGTTTAAAGATCTCAGATTATGGAATAATAAGCTAAAATAAAATGTACTATTTCTTCAAATGTTCTTGTATATAACAATACTCTGTGTATACAGTGTGCATGCATGTACGTGTACACACGCACGGAAAGGAAGAGGTGTCTAGAGATTTGCAGAAAAATTCTACAGGATTATCTGATTTCATTGCAGACCCCAGTATCCAGGCTTCCTGGGACCCCTCTAAGACAGGCTGCTCTAAAAACAATAACTCCGACCGGTACAACCACGTATCTACAACAGGTCTTTTGCTACAATAAATGTCATTAATGATTTTTTTTCCCAATCTAAGATTTCATTTTTTCTAAGAAGTCAATGCTGCTTTGGTAAGATTCTGTACTGTCACGACAAAGTGACCGTGAACGTATTGGGCAAAGCCTGGAAAGTATGAATTAATTTTGATAATTAGTAAGTCATAAGGATACCAACAGGCTTTGAGCAGCAACAGATTTAAAACGAGTACGTTCTGACTGATTTTCTTCACCAACAAGCATCTCGAGCAAGAGACTAAAATGAAGAGATTCAACTTCTTCGCCCGCCTGCTGCCACCCTGACATTTCAAGCCACCAAAGTCACAGCTGGCACGGAGAGGACGGTGGCATCAGCAGAGACCTCCATCCTGGCAGGGCACAGGTGGCACTGGGAGCCCCTGCCCACGCTGCCCTGGAAGGGCCTGTGCCGGGCCGGCTCCGCTGCGGGCTGCTTGCGGCGCGGCTTTTCCGAAGGGGTCGCCGTCTCTGGGGTCCTGGGGGCTGTGGCCTGCTCTTGGTTTTTCACAGCTCCTTTATTTTTGGATCGGAAGTTGTTATGCTGCTGTCTTCTGTGCTCAGACCTGGAACCACTCTTGGTACTACTTTGATCTGCCTCGTTATTGGCACCTTGGGACTTAAGAGATCCACTGAGCCGGGCGTTTTGGTGCTGGGGGTTGAATCTCCGTCTCTGGCTAGAAGGCCCGTTCTTCCCAGAAAGAAATTGGATAACTGTTAGGTTAGCTGAATCCTCCCGACAGGACAAGAAATACAGCAGTCAGAATCAACACAAATTGCAGAATCAAGTTATCAGTTAAGCAGAAGAGGGAAAACACTACGCAAGAGTTTTGATTGCTGCCAGAGCTGTCCGTTTATAGCACTGAAAAACTGAGCCCTGAGTAATGAGCTACATTCTGAGGAGCCTGGAAACAGAGCTGCAGGTTCCTCACTGATGCCAAATTAAAATCTGCCACGATTCAAGAGAATATTGAAAAGGGGATGAAATGCTAGACATTTAAACAGCAGCAGTTATGAAGCACTGAAGAACTTGATACTGACTGATTTTTTTCTCCAAAGTCACAAAAATACCCTTCTTAGTAAACTGTAGTGTACATACTACAGTAAGACTGTAGGAAGAACAGAAACTGACATGTAATTTTAAGTCAAGTTAAAGAATCCACATGGTGGGAGAGGTGTCCATTGTGATATCTTGCTCAGAGGAAGCTTTGATCCTTAGTGGGAAGTGGCTGAATTGCTTTATTTGCATGCCAGGGCAGAAGATTCCACACAGGCACTGACATTATGTACTGCTCCTACATTTGCTTCAGGCACTTACCTGAGCCTCATATCCCTAACTGGGACAAAATTCAGACCAACTTCTGTGGCAGCTTTACTGAATCACATCAGTACAAGGTCATTCTAAGGTGCTCCTCTAACAAAATACCCAGCAATGTGGCACAGTGCTACCAGCTGCATGATACAGCTTCTGATTAATGTGCTTTTGAACCTGCCAGGATTCCACTTCCAACTATCTATGTTTTAACAGCACATCAACTGATTGTTTGTCAAGGACTGGGAATAAATGGTTTTCCATGGTAGCAAGTAGGACAATTAGAATTATGGAGGTTTTTTTCTTTTTCAGTCTATTAACTGCCACTAGTCACTTCTCAACATTTCTGCTTTTTTCCACCTTGTATGTTCACACTGCCTTGAAAATTAAGCTGGAAAATAGATATTTGCATATTTTCAAAAATTCTTAATTAGATACTGCAAGCCAGTATTTGATTTTGTATCAGAAACTTTCAATGCTGCACATCTTTCTGAAATTTTAGAAAGAATTTAGTGTGGTTCATAACTGTTTTCTTACCTGCTTATTGGTTGGGATTCCTTGGGAAGAAGCTTCTGTAGAACTGGCAGCAAGGTGACTCTGTGCTTTAGTGCTGGCTGGTTTATTATCAGAGTTCCTGGCGTGGCTGGAGGCCTTCCTGGTGTGGGGGTGCTGCTTCCCAGGTGCTGCATGGGAGGCCATTGAAGACAGCACTGAACTACAGGGTGTCCTTGAGGAATAGTTGTTCTTTGGGTGAGAAACTGTAAAACAAAAGAAACCCAAAAAACTTATTCTGTGTTATTGGTGAAATTATCACATTTAAACATAAGGCTGTATTCTTACTCCACTCTCAGTTAATTATGGTAGCAAGAAGTGAGTGTTATGCAGGTACCTCTCTCAATTGCTTGAGGTCAAAGCTGTGCCTGCAGACATCACAGACTAAATCTGATGCCAAGTTTTGGTTTGGTCACGAGCAGCTGAAGAGGCTGGTGCTGGTTGTCTTTGATATGTACAAGCTGCCACACAGGTAACAGCCCTGAAAGCTTCCTCAGTACATCTAAATATTTTTCAGAAGGAAGATGCCTAGTGCTTGGTGCTCACTCCTCTCTAAGGAGTTCTTCTGCTCCCTGGGTGTCTGTAGAAACAAACTGGATGCAGTGCCCTCACCCACTTGATGGAGCTCATGGCAGGCAGCACCATCAGGAACCAAGACTGCTCCTCTCAGTATATTCCTGCTCCCCACTTCCCAGGGTTTTGAGACCACCTGATTTCTTAACCACTTTCAAGTCTGGATGTGCAGTGCACCAAACAAAGCCCTGATTCTTTCCTCTTTGCATTTCCACAAGCTCTTCAGGCTGCTTGCTTCTGTGCAAAGCAGGCCCAAAGATGACTCTGAGGCTACTGAAGTTCTTGATCTTAATTTGCTGTTCTGGTTTTTCTGATTACAGAATTTTCCTGTCTGCTTCTGGTACAGACAACTAAGCAGAGACTCACTTCAGGAAGAGACACCTGTTCTTTTAGCTAAGAGGTACTTACATTTTTCTACTTTTAGTATAGAGGAAGAAGATGTGGAACAATTTTAGCAACTGAGCATCATCTGTTACTTTTTCTGAGGCTCTTGTTCACTTCTGCCAACAACAGCTATTTCCCACTAGGTGTCCTCTTCAGAAAAATGAGGCAAATGAACTGATTTTTCTGTCCTAAGTTCAGTGAGGCTGCCTGTGACTGCATTCTGCTGCTCTCTCTTGTCAATAACAGACTCTTCCCATGGAAGCCCATATAAAATCCAGCTGCTTGTTATAAAAATGCAATTTTAACAAAAGAGAATGTCCAGGGAAGGGGTATAGCCCACCACTGGGCATTCTGGAGTCACTGGACATTGGTCAGTTCAATTATTTTTGTTTCTTCCTCTCTTTTATTAGGTGTTTATGCTGCCTACCTCCTTCTCCTGCTGGAATGTGCCTTCCTTTGCACAAGCTCTGTGGGTTTGGTTGTTGCTTTTGTTAAAGCCCTCAGCAGTGGCTGCTCTTAGCTACAGGCCTGGTATAGTCTCTGTGTGTGGGGTATTTGCAGCTCCTAGCAGGGTATGGGCCTGATGCTGAGATGCTCCAAACAGAACCACTTTTGGACCAAAGAACTCCTATTAAAGAGGTGCTATCATCTAAGGTCACTGAGGGCAGGTCAGAGCCCAGTCCTTCAGCTCAGTGCCCTCTCAGTCACTTGTAAGATGGCTCAGTTCTGGGGGCTTCACTGACATGACTGCAATTGGTCTGCATCAGACTGTGCTTGAGTAATGCTTGCTGAAACCAGGTATAAATAATTAACTTGCAGAAAGAACTGCAGCTGGAAGTTATACAGGGAAGTAGCTTAATGAATATAAAAAAATAGTTTATGGTTGTATTAATAGCAGCTGTGCTTATATTAGCCAGAGATTATTTACAGAATTTTCAGTCTCTCAAGCTTCAGGGTGTGAGACGGGGTGACTGAACAATTAGATGCATTCCTGGGATGCTTATGCCTCTGTCTGAAACATCCTGGACTGGTTTCAGTGAGAGAGGACATGGGGTTAGATGGATCTTCAGAGTGCTCTGCACAAGCTCAAACGAACTGAAGAGGTTATGCCTCACAGGAGTCAGTTCAGCTCTGCAGTCAGAAGATCATATTGGCAGACTGTGACATTGTTCCTTTTTTAATTTCTAGTAACTCCTTGAAAACATTAAATAAAAACAGGTTTCCTTCCACCAAGATGCAGTAGCTCTGTGCTAACAGCTTTCCTCCCGAGTGATGGTACTGCTGGGATATCATGGGACAGGGTAACATTTGGCACAAAGCATTACAGCATTTATGGCTTTGATTGCACAGGGACGTGATACTTGGAGCAGAAAATGAACCTGAATTTCCAAGCAGAAGGGCAGATGGCTCAGAAATGGGAACATTTGGCACTACTTTTTGCTCCCCAAAAAAACAGTGAATACCATTACAAATCTAGGGAGCTATTCCTAGCAGGAGAGATCTGAATCGGTCTCATAACATCACGGTCAGACAAAGGGAAGCTTCTGATGTACTACTTATTCAGAAATTACTGAATTTGAGCCTTCCCAAGAGCAGAGTTCCATTTCCACCTGGAAATCCTGCTTAGAAGGAAAACTCCAGCTGATGTGAGCAACACCTGGCAAGCTCTGACAAGGAGGGCAGGTGCCCGTGCAGCACATGGACAGCCAGTCTAACCCGCTGCCTGTCATTAAGGGAACTTGTGCATGTTCAGAGAAACCATTCCTGAACAGGCATGTGGCACACGATGTTTTGAGACCTCCAGAATCAGCAATCAGCAGCACTTACTTTCTCCACAGAGCTGGATTTGGGTCTTGAGCTGTTCTGTGTCACAGGAGAAGCGAGCAGACCTGCCCAGCTCCTCGTCGTATTTCCGTTCACTGACAAAGTGCTGCAAAAATACAGGCAGGGTGGTGAGTTACATGCTGAGCAAAACACTACATGGATGGTACAAAAAAGCACCAAAAAAACCCCACCCACAATCAATCAATCCTCACCTAAACTTCACTTTAAGGCTCAGCAAGCTCTCCACCTGGCTCAGTACACAGGACCTAATATTTTCCCACCCTTACCAAATGCCAGGTCTCACAGCTCAGGGATGGGTGGCTTGCTCCCTGACTTGGGAAGCAGTTTGTGTCATCAGAGGATAAGCTTTGGGTGACTGAACCTGAAGCTATCAGGTTTACTTCTTGACTGAGTCTGATAAATGAAGAGCCAACAGCCAAACTTCCCCACTGCTCCATTCTGGGGGGGCTGCTGAGACTTCTCCAAGCAGCTGCAGACTGCTCAGAGGTGCTTTAATGTCTGCTTTCCCCATGGAAACCTGGGTACCCTCTGGCCCAGAGCAAGAATTATCAACCTGGGCATGTTAACATGACAGCACTTTCTTGGCATTTCTGCAGACAGCTAAAACACCCCAGCAGAAGTGAATGCCTGACCTTAATTTCAGCCCTGAGTTCAGCCAGTTGAGCTTCAGCCATCTGACTGGCCAGGTCTGTCAGTCTCTTCAGCTCCTCAGCTTTCTTCTGCCGAGCAGTCAGGATTTCCACTGCCAAGTTCCAACAGACAGCAATTAATGCTAGGAAGGCAACTTGCTCAGTAGTTCATGACTCTGTGCCCATTAACACTGTGCACACCACATGAGAGACAAAATCACACAGCCTGGTCCTCTGACTTCAACTGGATTTTCCATCTAAATCTGCTCACACAGATTAAGTCAATCAGCATATTTAACTGAACTGAAAATGTTGAAAAAGATCTGAAAACAGGAGAACTGTCAGGAAATGACAGTGAAACCAGTCCTTCACCACTTAGGTAAATGGGAGCAGTGACCTGTTGCTCTGAGTTTTCCAGTGTTGTATTTTTAGCACAGTATTGGGGAGCTTTCAATGGAGAGAGGGAAAGCAGCATTACACTGAGCCAGCAGCCTGTTTCTGAAGGCATCCTGGGCATCATTTACACAGGGGATTTTCAGCTCCTCTGAAAACAAATGTTTGTATATATTTTGCATAAAAATCACCAGCACTGTGTTTTGCTTTCAAGGACAGAATATACACAGTTGCCATTTCTCCCTCAAAGCAGCATTCCAAAGGCCAACACTCTTCATGAAAAAATACTTCATATTCATTACTACCTTTCTTGTACCTTCTGCATAAGGAAGGGGTGAACAGTTATATTCTTATAGGAAAAGATTAATCATGAACCTCAAAGCAACAGCACACCTGCATGCAGGATAACATGACATTACAGTTTTGGTGGAAAATTTATGCAAACTCTATAACCCAGAAGGAAGAAATAATTTAAATCTAACTTCATATCAGCTTCTGATTTGCCTTAATTTAATAATACAATAATTTTAATGCAAGACCCCTAGAGACAGAAACTATTTCAGAACATGAAAGGCTGATTTGATTGTATACATATACAATGAAAGATGCTCCCAGCCAAATTTAGGTACTGTGTGATTTTCTGACAAACAAAACAAATGCTTCCATGACTATTCCAAAAGTTTCCTCTGTATTTTTTTTTTTTTTACTTACTGGCTTCTTCTTTAACTTTATCAATTTCTGCCATTAATGACACTTCTTTGTCTACGATGCTAAAAAAAGAACAGAAAAGAAAACCCCACAAGTTAATCCATGCCAGAACTCCATCAAAATCAAAAGCTGTAACTACACAAAGACTTCAGACCTTAGCTATGGGCAGTTTTGAAGTTAATAAGATTTAAAAAATGGAAGCTGAGGAAACAGCTAGGCAAAGTGACTACCAAAAAAACAGGATAATCAGTGTAGGCTGATTTACACAAACACCTCACCAGATGTGTAAAATCATTCTGAAACATCAGCTTTTGTCCCCAGTAAGGACACTGGGTTGTAAGTGGGCTGGCTTCCAGCCAAAGGGAGATGCAGCAGAAACCCCACTGCCTCCCAGCAGAAGCAGCTTGGCTGATGGCAGAGGATGCAGCAATAAAACTGCAGCATAGCACATTTTTCTGTTTCATACATATAAACAAGATGAAAAATATTGTTTTGGCCTGCCTGACCTGCACAGCAGAGGAAATAAAACAGCAGGGTTTTTTACATCAGAGCAGAGCAGTGAAGAGGCATCCAGTTATAATGAAAGGACACACTCATTCCAGTTGGCCCTCAATATTCTTCAGGCATAGGCATTAAGTTTGGACTCCAACCAGGCAGGTGAAGATTCCAGCTCACACAGCTCAGCAGCCAGAGCTTTTCTGAATTCATGCATTTTCCCTTGCCTTTTGTAACTGCACCATCAACTAAACCTCCTTGGCTGCAACAGCAGATGGCTGAAAAGAGTTTTAAGTTCTCACGTTTCTACCCTCCACAAAATGAGATTTCCCCCCTAAATCTAAAAACTGCACATTGCAGCTTCTGCTGTTAGGAAAGTGCCTCCCAAGTTACATAAAACTTTTGGCTGGAAAAAATATTCAAGCAACAAGCTCACAAAAGCTCCTCAGAACGGTGTTCTGGCCTGGTTCATTCCATGTTCTTTGTCCTCTCCCCATTCCAGCAACAGAACCTTCCTCAACTGCTTGCCCCTACCATTTTATTTTGATGCTGGGGCAGTAGAGATAAGAGGTGCAGCAGGGGAGAGAGCAGCTCTCTGGGAGCATAAGTGTCCTCTTGCTTGTCAAAGGGACAGTGCTGATGCCCTGGACTTCTGCAGGCTGGCAGGAATCACACCCAGAGAGCGTGGCACAAGAGCTGCAAACTCCAAATTGCAGGGTGCTGCCAGCAGAGCAGTGACAGGGGTAAATTATGCTGATGGCTGCCTCATTTCACAGCTTCAAACTCGGAACACATTCTCAATTTGTTCTAACATTAGTGGAAACAAATTAATCTGCCTCTAGTTTGCTGCATGAAATTTAGTGCTTGCACAGTGTAAAAAGAAAATACATTTTCAGTCAGCTGCAATACCTCAAAACCTCTCTAGAATGATTAAAGTTATTAGTGCCTCTTCAGAAAAGCTGGCTCAGATTGCCAGGCTGGTTGATTTATAGCTCTACTGATGAGAATCACAGGAGTTCCAGATGACCAGAACCTTCTCTTCCCTTCTCCCCCTTCTAGGTGTTATGAGAAACCTATTGTGCCTGAAGAGATGGGGAAACAAAAGGAGCAAGCTGGCACGGAGGCAAAGTTTCAGCACAAGGAACCAGAATGATGTGATGAAAATGTAAATATAAAGCCCAACCCCCTGCAGTGGGTGATCACAAGCTTTGCAGGATCACTGAATGGCCACACAAAGCTGTAGGGTAAGCTGCTGTTACATTACATATTTTGCAATGTCTCAGTAAATTATATTCTTCCAGTTCATGGTGCTTGAAGGTCATTATTTGATCAGGATGTTAAGTCAATGCACAATGTTTACACAGCAAACCAGATGACACAAATTTTCATTCTCACCACAAATACTACCTGACAATAAGCAGATAAACAGAAGACAGAATAAATCAATTTCACTGAAATCCCTCCCTCTGCACTGGACCATCTGGCAAGAGTAAAAATGCCAAAAAGCTTTTAATTATTTAAGTTATGTCATTCTTTATCAACTTTCACTAATATTGTTCTCTTTAGCAGCCAGCTAAGCACAGTGGGGTCTGGTGAAGTCATCAGAATAAAAGATCTCTTTATAAACAATTAGATTTTTTTTGCCTCATTACAAGAAGTTGTTAGGATGAAAACTGACACGGAAAACCTTTTCCTGAAAGAACACTTCTAAATTTTATTACTTGGAAATGAAGGCATCACCTCAGGACTGGCAGTTGTGCCAAGTGTGAGTATGAGTTGGACCAGGGCTTGTTAGCATCCTGCACATTTTCACATTGATTTGTAAAGCATTTCTTTACTTTTTGAGTTTCAGTTCTGCTCTGACTACTGTCTCTTACTTCTTTTACACATTTTTGCCTAACCACCCTCAGTCAATCTAACCTGTATTAGATTTCTCCTTAGCTGGACATCAGAAGGGATATATTAACTTTTCATTCACTGTGACATGCATCAAGGCAACCACCCCCAAAAGTGGATGTGCTTGTCTGTACTGAGGATGACAAACACACCCCTGGAGGGCTGCAAGGGAAGAAGGGAGATGCGAGGCTATAAAATATGGACAACAGGCTAAGGGACAGTGTAATCCATCTTGGATCACCTCTGTCACCCTTCTTCACAAGCTTAATAAAAATTAAAAATTAAAAAAGCTACCAAAAGTCAGCTGGGGGACAGAGCCAGACAGAAAGGTAATGAGGAAAGGCAGAGGAAGAGCAGAGGAGCCCTGCTCAGTGTCCAGCAGTGCCTGCCTGGCCTTCCCAGCCAGCTGCCCCTGCTCCCAACCACCCAAGGCAGCTCTCCCTCTGGTGCCACTGGTTCTGGGCTGCTGGAAACACAACCAGCATCTCTCCAGCCTGCCAGGGTTCCAGGGAGGAGGTGACTGTGTTCCCTCCCTGCTCTGCTCAGCAGCCAGCCCTGAGGTAGTACAGGCCCAAATATGTTCTTTTCAACTTTCTTCCCCCATCCAACCACTCCTCTGCTTTGATCTTAACTTGAAAACAATATAGACATACAGTGCATACTGTCTAGTTGTTCCCAGAGTTTATTTTAATTATTTTTAAATTGTTAGTATTGCTAAACTCCATTTTTTCAGCATTGTGTCAATTTTTAATCCAGCCCACAGTGGAGCTTTCAAGTGCTTTTTTGTTCACCCCAAAAATCACTCACTGGGTTGGTTCCCCTGCTCTTTATGAAGCACTGGATGTACCAATGTGTTGGAGATGCAGAGAGAGGAGAAGCTTGTCTTTCTCTGGGCCAGTCCAGCATGCAGTGTAATTAAACCTGGCCCTTACTCTTTCCTACAGGCTGTTTTCCAGTTGGGGTTGGCACAGCCCCACGTGGGCAAGCAGCACACGTTCCCTTTTAGTTCTCCAAATGACTGTGGGGATGCCCAGTATGTGAGACTGATTTTCTGGCAAGAGCTGGGGCTCTTTTGTGCTCCACCCATTCCCTCAGATGCTTTGGGGGCTCTTTTTAGCCCAAAGATTATTATTCAGTCTCTTGGTGGAAAAGTGAGAACAGAGTAGGTTTTAACCTTGGCAACAAATGCCTCAAGAGCACTCATGGGGGAGAGGTGTTCCTCTCTCCCCAGAGGTGACCCTTCTGGGGTCTTCTGGCCTGAAAAGCACTGGGTAAAAGCAACTTGTTCCTAGCACACAGAGAATTACCCCACTTGGCAGGAACTCCTGGGAGGCTCTTTAAAAAACTGGACCCAATGTGATGTTTTTAAGCAAACACCTTCCTGGGATTGTTTTTTGACCCCGTTTCACTGAGCAGTTGGATCTGGAAGCACTGCATTTTTACTCCCCTAAGCATTTACAGATGTTCACAGCACTCCTGCTCCTTTTTCAGGTTGTGGGAGGGTAGCATGCACTGTTTTGCCACAGAGGTGACTTTTACATAGCAGCACAGCACTGAGTGTGTTCAGGAGTAACTTCCCTTCATCAGTCAGGCCAAGCTGTGAAATACTGAGCCAGACACAGACATGGACTTCAGCTGGCAACTATCACTCAGCAGCTTCTGCTTTTAAAAGAAAAAGTCCTTGTGAATCTCTCTGCTGAAGTTTTCAGGACATCTTAGGCCATGTGTGCTATTCATTTATCTCCTGTAACAATGGTTTCTTATGCTATCTGGAGGTGGGAGAAAGATTTCTGTTAGCTTTGCATTTCTTCCTCTGATTAGTAAAACCATGACAAGATGGAAAGAAAGAATATTATTAGAAAGTCCAAAAGATTACTGACTCTTGAGATGCATTTTTTATTCTGACCTTGACAGTAAATGCAAAAAGGACACAAAAAGGGTCCTTTATCTTATTGCCAAGGAAGAAAAACAAAAACAAACTCAAGAGACACAGTAGAAAGTACCATGTGTTTCAGCACTCAGCTGCAATGCAAGATGAAAGCTTCTGCCTTCTCTGAGCTCCACTGAAGCCCTTCAGGGGGTGAGAGCAGACCCAGGGCCTGGGTAAGCTCCCATCTACCTTAATCACTGAGCCCATTCCCAGCTATTCCCTGCAGTTCTGACCACTGAGCTGCTGTCAAACAGTGCCCACTCCAGCAGCAACTGGGAGAACAGCCTGCAAAGAGCTCTGGAATCACTGTCCTGAAGAAAATGAGGTGTCACAGTCATGCCCCTGCCTTTGTTTACTTCTGGGAGCAACAGTTTTGCTTCCTTTTTCCTTGACAGCCAAGCTGACTGTGCTGGGAGAGGGATAAATATGCAAGAGCCTGAGTGCTCCCTTCACTACCTTATCCTCCCCTACCACTAACTTTGCTCAACTCTGAAGCAAGGAAGCTGCCCTGTAACTGCCACAAACTAAACCATTCAGCCAGGGAACAGGACATGGGGACTGCCTGAGGTTTGTCATAACTTCTGGTGATTTCTGCTCAAACCCAGTCAGCCTACAGCAGCTGGCAGCAGACTTCTGTAAAAGAGGCACTGGAGACTGCTCTTACAGAGTGCAAGCCACAAGGTCATATGAAATATCCCCAAACCATTTTTAATTTCAGCAAAAAATGTGTTTAGTCATGCGTTTTACTGTTTAAACCAACTTTCCCCTCTGTTCATTTCACAAAACCCCTAAATACTGGGTTTCTGAGCTGCCAAAAGCAGCGTAGCTCACACTGAGCTGCCCAGGAACGTGCCCTGTCATACACTGCATGTGTGTCCATGGGCATGAGGGAGGCCTGAGCACACATCTGGTACATCCTGCAGCTTCTGCAAGTGCCATTCCAGCAATTTAGGCACTGGAGCTGGTAGGAGGTAAAATTAAATGAAGAGTATTCAAAAGTTTCCCAGGCTACTTTTCATCATTTTGAGCCTACTTAGATATACATAATCCTTTGGGATAATTTTGTCTTTTCCCATATTAAGCTCCCCTATTAAGTAGAACATTTTATCATTAAGCAGCACACTTCAGCATTTTTTAAGATAAAATATGAGTACATGAAAAATGAAGAATTTAATTTCTGAATTTTCTCATCTATTCTTAGATCATGAGAGTTCTAAGCCTGTCCCATGACTGGCCTGACTCTGGCTGCCTGCAAGTAAGATCAGACACGTAAGTGACATCATCTATATTGCCCATTTTTTGCTGTTTACTGCAGCACTGTATAATACACAGTTCTTACATGGCATCTGTGCTTAACAAAAGGCCAAATAAAACTTCAGCCAGGAAGTATTTTTTCTATGACAAGTGTACTCAAAATGGGCAACTTGTTACTGCAGCAGTTATTTCTGCTATGAATTTTCAAAGGGTGTAGGATATGCTGAAGATGAGGAATAATTAAAATTATAGTGGATATAAACTTAAAAAAAGGAAGAGAGAAAAGAATGAGAAAAAAGAATGAGCTAAAGATAGGAAATGGAAATAAAGTGATGGGAAAGTCAGAAGAAACTATGAGGGAAATAAAAAAAAGAAGGGTGGAATAAGAAGCAGAAATGATGGGTGATGAAGAGACAGTAAAGGACTGGCTGCCAAAGAAGATAAGATCAAAGAACAGGTACAGAAAGAAGGGATTTAAAGAAGACAAGAGACTTCATGAAACTCTGTAGACAAGATATGCTGGCACTGAACTTGATACAAAAGGAATTAGATCAAGATGGACCACTTAGAGGAACAAAAAAAAAAAGAGATTTTTTTTTTTTTAAGAACCTGAGTTTTATCCCCCTTCATATGTATGTATGTAAACACACAATTAGGCAGATATTATATTATATTGTATTAATTATATTATATTGTATTAATTATATTATATTGTATTAATTATATTATATTGTATTAATTATATTATATTGTATTAATTATATTATATTATATTATATTATATTATATTATATTATATTATATTATATTATATTATATTATATTATATTATATTACTTGCTGGATGGTGAGGAGGTACTCAATCATCTTATTGATGAAGTCAAATGCTGAAAAAAACCCATAAAACCCCCCAAAAACCAGGGTGCAAGTGACCCTCCTCACCAATGCCAGTGACCTGATTTGCTCCTCTTTTCTCAGGGGGTGTGGATGGATCTCAAACTGATTTACCTACCAGCTGTGTAATTCTGCAAAAGCAGCTTTGATTTTCTTCACTGAATTATCCACTTCCTCTTTAATCATCATCCGATATCTAGTTAGAGACACAGTGCAACGTTGCAAGTCTTTCACTGATTTCTCAATGTTTGGCCCTAAAAGAGAAAACAGAAATTGCACAAAAGTCAGCAAGCTGGTTTTGCTTTTGCTGAATGAGGGGGGCAGGAATAGCTCCACGTGTTATTTGCCCAAACCAAGATGAGGTGATTTTCCTGCTGAAGTCCATAAATCCAAGTTTCCCGTGGTGCTCTTCAGTTTCTAATCATGGCTGCTCAAATACATTCCCCAAATCAAATAGATGTTAAAATGCTAACTCAAATGATTGAAATTTCATTTACTATCACGTTAAATAGACCATAAATTGTTCAACTCCTTTTTATGATGCTCAACACAATCCTGCTCTCTGAGGTTCCAACACATCTCTTCTTCATCTCAGTGGTTTTTTCCTAGAGGCCTCAGCTGCCTGATCCCCTCAGCACACAGCAACCAGGGATCCAATTTACCTCTTTTTTTGACTGAATCATCTGTCTTTGTTTCAGGCTGGGCTGTAGCACTGGATGATTTAACTGAGGAAGATTTTGCCTTTGGCCTGCCTTGGTTACACTGGAGCTGAACTGAGGGCTGGAGAGGCTCGTGCTGTCCCACTCCATTCACACTCTTTGGGTTGCATTCCACAGAAACTCTCTGGTGGTCTCGGTCTTTGTCTGCAAGAAAACATGAAGGCAGAAAACAGGGGGTTTTAGGATCAAGAAAGATATGGAGCCTTGTTGTTGAGACTGAGTGACCTTATGTTTACACACTGGAAAGATCAAGGCTTTTCTTTTGCACTGGCACACATCCTGCAGAGCTGCAGGAAGCAGTGGCAGCAGAAACAACATGGGTTTGGTGATTAAACACCAATCTGGACACCCCTACGTTTCATCAGTTTCAACAGAATAAACCACTAAAAAAAAAAAATCAACTCTTCCATGCTGCCATGAAAAAATACCTCATAAACACAGAAAACATACCACCAGTTGTAATTTTTGCCCAAATATTAGAGACCAGAGGTAGAAAGGAAGTCTGTTATGGAATGCATAACACTAATGTTGAGAAAGAGACATACATACACACACATATATACCTCTCTCTGTATAATGTACCTATACATGTCACACACACAATGTTCCTAATTTGTAACAGCATTTTAGAAGCACTGATTAACCATTCCAACCTGAAATACTTACCTTGTCTGACTACAGATTTGTATCAAAAAGCAGCTGCTAAGAAGAGCCAAGCAGGAAATGAAGCAATGTCAAAAATTATGTTCCTGGGTTCAGCAGCTTCAGAGGGACAAGATAATGCCTGAACCTGTCTGGCTGCCACAAGATGACCTGGTTTACTCTTGCCAAGCCTCAGAAGGAATTCAAGATATCACTGTCATGTCAGAGGAACAAAGAGCCACAGAATGGCTGTGAAATCTGACAGGTAAGGCCACTGGGAATTTTAGTTAAGGAGCGTGCATAGAAAATTATTTGTTGTGTTGACTCATTTTTGTCATCTTTGTACTCACTTTGATGACTGAATGATAGTTTGTTCTTTATGCACCACTTTATTCAGCTCATCTGGTGTGGTGTCTGGAGAAAAGGGGATTGTGTCACATTCAAAGTGCTGGATGGAGGGGGACTGATGGTGCTGGGCCTGAGGGAGACCACCTGGACACCTCCAGGATACCAACCAGTGACTTCTTTGTGCCCTGGATGGGCACTGGGAGGGTGTAAAGTACATCTTGCTATGTTTCCATGGCAATCAGAATGTCAGAGGAAAAAGGAGGAACACTGCTGCCCACATGTCTAAACCAGCTTCTGTTTATGGGCTTTAAAGGGAGTCTGCAAACAGAACACTCTCAGACATGAAACACCATGTAAGAAAACAGCTAAAGAAGTTAAAGAGACCCAGGTACCCGTGACAAGAAGAAACACAGGGAGTGCAGCACTGAAGAAAACAAAGGTTCCAAGCACTTCCTGCTCTCACACACAGCCAGTTCTCAGATAACTGCCATTAACTTCATGCAACTGGCTGCATCTCACATTCATTCAGATGGCTTTGGTTCATACAGAATGTTCTTTCTCCTGTCAGCTGAGGCTGGCCTTGGTAAGTAACTCCAACAGAGAGTTAGAAATAAGCAGTCTTTCTCTACAGAGAAAGGCCAGAGCTACTGATTTGGTTCTCTCCTCAAGATTAAATCTTTTGAAATTTGCTTTCCAAGCACAAAATTGTTATTTACAGCATTTAATTAGAAGCTTTGGTATACTTGTCAAGACACACGACAACCTGAGAGCTTTTTGCCTAAAGAGAAACTAGGACAATGCTTATACTTTTAAAACATTTTAATCATCCTTTGTCTGCAACATACTTGGACACTGTTTCTTCCAAAGTGACACACCAGCTACTTTGAAACCCAGCAGCAAGACTGCCAGCACAAAACTGACCCTTCGAATTTGATTGAGGACAATCAACACAATTAAAAATAGATTGAGAAAGTCTACATCCAATCTATGAAGCCTTGGGCCAGCCAAGAAACACATGTAACAAAACCTAGGGACAGACTCTTCAATAATTGGAAGAGAAGGCAAAGGTTTGGGTAAGAGTGGCTGCAAGTTGGGTGTTGCAGGGTACAGAACAGGGTGGCTTGGAGCCTCAGCACTGCTGTAAGGTGTGTGACTGCTCTGTAAACCATCAGTTCTTACCAGCCCTGCCAGGAATGGCAGCAGCTCAAATAAATTCCCTGTGAAATCTGCTGAGCAGCCATCTCTGCAGCAAGGGGGTTATCTTTTTACAGCAGCTTGCCACTCAACACCTTTTAACTGAAGTGAACCTCAAGGGATCTTTGGCTGAAAGAATTTTAAAAGTCCCTTGAGATACAAAGAGGAAGCTTGAAGGATCCATTAGAAATCACCCTACATGAAAAACAATTTTTTAAAGTAGGAAGGAGATCAGTGTCTGGTTTGTATCTGGTTTTACCTAAGTCTGTGCAAGAGCAGTTGCATGATAAGGCAGCACTGAATGTCCCTCCAGTGCTTTCATGCCCCTTCTTCCCAAAGGAAAGGGTGGCCTTAAGCCCTTCAGACCCTGGGGTGCCAAGCACTCTTAAGGAAAGTCACTTGGAGGGTTTGTTCTGCTCACAGTTATTTGGTTTGTTTGGGGCCTTTTCCTCTTTGAGATTCAGGAGAGCCCCTGAACTGACTCATAATTAAATGCCCACTCTCTGAGGCCCTCCATGATGAGGCAATTTGGGTTTTCAGGGCCTTCCCCTTTCAGGGAATTCTGTGCTTTTTTGTCCAGCAGGTCTTGATTCCCCATGGGAAAGAATCACACAAAAAAAGCAACAACTAAAGACTTCTTGAAAAAAAGAGAATAACTGCCAGACATGAGAGACCTGAATGAAAGGTAACAGCCACACATTCTCCCCTCTTATCTCCTAGCATGGGACACCTGATGTAGAAACCCCAGCTACACTGCATCCCTCTTCTGGCCCCTGCAGCCCCTCCAGGCAGCCAGGATTTCAGGGCAGTGGAAGACACTGCAGAGGCTGTCAGCTGGTTTAAGCAAAGCTTCAAGTTCATGTTCCACATGGAGATGAAAGCAGAAGAGACTGGCAGCAAACACCCATCATCCTTCCAAGCTGTGAGCTGTCTGCATGGGACATGGGATGACTGCAGCACCATTAATTTGACAGGGCAAGGAACCCAAACAAACAAGCCAGACCAGGAAACAAAAGAGATTACAAGACAAGAAGGAGCAATAAATATGAAATGGGTGCAGTGTGGACTCACTTCAGCATCTCAAGCTGCTTTAGAGCAGCCTGTGGGACTTCCTCAGAAAGCACAAGGGCAGAGCTGCTGGGTCCTGAGGGATCCTGATCACCCACCTCTCCTTTTTAGTGCCAGGCACTTTGTTACAAGCTCAGGAATTTGTACACAGGTGGCTCCAGCCTCAAGGCAGCAGGCAGTGTGCTGGCTGCAAAGCCAGGACTCCAGAGCCACTGAAAGCAAAGAAACTCTGTCCTTCTCTACATGAGAAAAGCTGTCTGGAATTATTTTACTATGCAAGGGAAGCATGAATATTAAAGCTTCACATTTTCCTTTCTCCCCATTTTCTTTCCTTTCTTTTTCACCTTTTTCTTTTCTCCCTCTCTCCCCCATTTTTGAAAAATGGGAAAGGTGTCAAAGTTTATAACAATTGTAAAGCTAGAGTGATATCTCAGTTGTCACCTGCAAAAGCCAAGAAAAATTCTGAGATACTTTTTGCCCTTGGCAGGTACAACCCTACACTGTATCATGTCAAAGAGAAAAAGGGAACAATATCACTAAGAGCATGGGTACTCTTCTTGCATCTAAGTCCTTAGAAAACACTCCTCATGCATGGAGGAATCACTCTTTATTCATGCACTTAAAAAAATAAAACCTCACATTTAAGTTTGGCATAGGAGCTTGACATATTCATAGCATTAATGTTTACATCTTGCAGAAGAATTGGCAAGAATATTTTTAGTATTATGGAAATGCAGAATTTGCTGGCCTATGGCATATTCTCTCCAAAATAAGCAGGAGACTTTAGCAAGGGTGGGAAGATACAATCTCTCTGATCCTTTGCATGGCTTCAAATTCTTAGGACAAAATTTCTAGATGAACAGTTTGCCTATTTGGCTGCCACAGGTTGCAGACCTTTCATTTAATAGACCAAAGGTTGACTCCAAAGTCATCTGGAAGCAGCAAGAATTCATGTCAGGAATTTATCCACTGGGTACATTCCTCTAAAATGGGGTTTGAGATCTGTTTTTGCACCCATGGAACAAGGGATATCCAGGAAAGTGCTTTTAATGCAGCCCTGGACTGGTTAAGACACAGGAAGAAAACACCAGCAGCAGCAATGATCTCAGGCTGCCAGAGGCTGGAAATGCTGAGAAAGCATTACCAGCAATTCAACATGAGCCTTATGAAAGGATACTTGAGGACAACAGTTTCACAGAGCTCCTACTCAGAGGAGATGGTTTGTTTTCATTGCTGTTGCTGTAGATGTAACTCTGTGCCCACTACAGCCCCGTGGGGTTCTGTGTAACTCTGCCCCAGAGTTTCAGACTCAGGATCTAGACCCTGGCTCATACCAAGAGGGCACCAGGCTGCCTTCCCTCACAGAGGGATCTACTGCAACCACTCTGTTTAGGGAAGAGGTAGAAAAAATGGACCAGTCTGGCCTGGGCAGCCAAGAAATCCTGTTAGAGCTCATACTGCTCAGATAACTCTGCTCCAGGTGAAGGGCTTTATCTCTTCTGTTACCATTTTACACTCAAGCCATTTTCTAGCCTAGCATTCCTCTGGATTTATCTGTAATACTCTGTATCACCTGACCCTCTATAGTTTGATCCTTTTGTCTCTAGAAAAAACAAGACATTTTGCAAGAAAATATAATGCAAAGCAGTTTGTGCTCAGATACTGATCTACTTGCACGACTTCAATAGCTATGTGAACATTTTTGTACAAAAACCTCTCTCCAATGTTTTATTGTATTCTGTTTCATGGCAAGAAAATTCCCATGGTCTTTATGTAGATGGGGGCTTGGCTCTTGCCAGGTAAAAAGGTGTCTAATGTCAACTGACCTCTGACTTCTGGACAGACCAGTGCTGACTCTACAAATCCTGAGCCTTTGTTCTTAAGAGAAGCAGCTTCCAGTTTCTGGTGGGCAGAACCACTGCAAGAGTTGTCCTTAGAGCATCCATTCAGATGGCACTCATATATTCCCTGGGGCTCTTGAGATGCTTTCTCAGGTCCACCATTCTTGGTTTTAGGATCTTTATTGCCTTGGTGCTGCTTAGATTTGTTTCTTTTTCTTCTGTTGCTCTAAATGAAGAAATATTGTAAGAACAGAGACATCAGTCAGTGCAACTCATATAAACTCAAAATATAATCAGTAAGTTGTCAGTGTTCTTAAAATGCTACACAAGTGGCAGCAGTGTGATGCAAGTTACAGGCCACACTGTGCTCTACAACACATTGCATTTGTTCAGATGAACACAAACTCTTTCAAATAACACCTGAAGCCCCAAACTGTTTTTTTACCTTCCACACAAAATTCTTGCACTGCAAAGTGGTAACAGAGCCTCTGCCAAGATGCTGCTCAAAAGGTGTGCAGCCACTGCAGCCAAGCAGCTGTTAAACCCAGGAGAAACAGACATAACACGTCCAGAAGATGGACCAAGCCCTAAAGCACAGCTCTGAGCAGACAAACTGATCACAGAGCTGCTGCAGTTCTCCCAGCCCTCAAGAGGAATCCCCGTGACACTCACAGAGCAGCTTCCTGATACATCTCCAGCTTGGAGATACAGGAGCACGAGGATCATATCCCAGATATTGTGCTCAAGTTACTTTTACACCTGGCAGCAAAACCCCCAGTAAATGATGTGACTGCTCAGCACAGAGGTGTTTATTACAAAGTGGTTCTGTTTTGGGATTTGTTCTGTACTTGTTGCTGCCCTAGAAACTCTCTGAGAGAGACAGCAAGAAATAAAAAGGATTAAAAATAATGTAGACATTTGCTTTCAAGGTGTGAATCATGTCACCCAGGTCAGCAGTGGCAGACTCAAACCAAAAGTGCTCGATTCAGCTACAGACAGCAGATAACTGGTCTGAATACTTTGATTCTTTACAGCAAGCCCTTACCTTCTTTTTCCCTGTCATGTTCCATTCCTTTAAAACCTGAGTCGCGCTGCCTGGAGAAGATAAAGATAAAACACTTCAACAACAGCTCAGCCATCACACACGACAGCTCAAGAACAGTTTCTGGCCTCCTGGCTGGGCACCATTTCCATTTGTTGGTGCAAATTCTCTGATGTAGGGAGAACAAGATGGGTCCTGCCATCTGTCTCCTCTTCCTTACCCATTTTGATTACAAACAGAGAGAGGATGGGACACTTGGCACTACTGCTTCTTATGGCCTTCACACCACAAAGTGTTAATCACAAAGTGTTAATGTGGGTGCCTAACTTCAGGCATTAGCATAAGCCCCAGAAAAATCAACACTCAAGTCTCTTGCCTGAAAAGGGAAGCATCTCAGCACTCCAGTATAAACACTGGGTAAACCAGATAGTCAGCCCTGGCTCTAGAGCTTCCAGAAGTCTGAAAGTCTTTTGGCACTTATCATATACCTCGTGTGTTTTCTGTCATGTTCACAAGACATAAGAACACAAAAATTACTTAGTACAAAGGAAGACTTCATTAGCATCCAGAAGAGTAATGCAGAAATTCTGCATCACACAAACACGACAAACTTAGACCTGGCAGAAAAAAGGCCATTAAAATATATATTGAAAAATAATTACAATTTGTGTACTTGTAATCCTGTCTGGCAGCCCTAATGAGCTGGTTAGATAAATCTGTGGAACAAAGCAAGCTGAGCCTTGGTTAAAACAGTGCCAGCTGCTGTGTTGGAAGGAAACTCTTCTGCATCTAGATAATGTCATTATGTTGTTCTTCTGAAAACAGGAGCTGATGGTAAGCAGGCAGCCTGGACTGGCAGCCCAGCTACCACAGCAGGATCTGCCACAGTAATCTTTTTAATCACAATCAGGTTAAAGGTCATCTGCTTGAATTTAAGAATCATCACCATCACTGCATAACTCTAATACTCATTTATTATTCCTTCAAAACAGGTTTAGTTTTCAGCCATTCTTCTTACTAATTTCAGTGAACTCTTGACAACATCAGCATGAATTTCCAGACCACCAGGAGTTGTCAACTTGTATTCAGCCAAAGATGTGCGAGGTTTTCAAAGGTACCAAAATTATTTTAAGGTCCTTCCAACCCAAACCATTCTAGGATTCTATGAAAATTATTTTTCTATCACAATAATCCAGATCCAAGATTATCTGGTGAGTCTGTTGTGCACATCAGAAGAGCTTATGTGTTGTGCTAGGAGTGCTAAGCATCGTTTGTTAAATTGTGAGAAAATGTGTCTGGAATCCTTCAAAGCCAAATTTTGTTTCCTGGGTGACATGACAGTGCAGACAGGGCTCAGAAAACTGCCATTGTGTGTGTGTAACTATGCAGGTACCTACACTGAGTTGTACACATACAGACTCATGTCCATACAGACAGCAGCCCCTCTCCTGGAGGTACCCTGTCTGTGACAGACACCACCACTCCAGTCTGAGGAAATAAACCCAGACATTTGCTGCCCATTTTACTCTAGGCTGCTGAAAATACACAGTTTCACTTGACAGCTTTGTTGAGTGTTTTCACAGCACAGTCCAACACCCTTTTTGTGTTGGCTGGTGGTGTCTTAGCTGTGCTTCCCTCAGCTTCCCTGCCTGGGGAGCATTATTTGAGGGATTCACCCAACTAACCCCTGCTTCCTCCTGTTGCAAATGCACTACCTGTGCAAGGCCCAAAGCCCTCACTTGAACCCAGCAGTTTATCTTTTTGAAAACATCTAGAGAGCAGCTCAACAGACCTCCTGATTATGCTTAATTATGTAAACACTAACACAGCAAATAAACCTTGGAAGTGCTGCTTTATTTAATTCAAATTTCACATATAGAAATACAATTGCAAGAGAGAGATCACCTATATGCCACTGCAGATCTGAAGCAAGACAGGAGCTGATCTCAAGAAATTAAATTAGAATCCTGATTCAGCACGTAGCACTTCTGAGAAAAAAGATTAAATGGAGGTGCTCAGCTGTTGCACTGAGCTTCTCACTGCATGCAGCAATGCCTGCTCAGTGACTGGGGTATTTCAATCAGAGCAATTTGTCATTCCTATGAAAAGCTCCCCAACATCATCCTACCCCCTGTGGCAGCTGAATGGGCACCTCTCTTCTCACCCTGCTCCAGACAGTAACAAAGATGGGCTGTTTTCAGATGACTCCTGTGCACTGTGCTAATAAACTGGTGAAGTTCAAGGAACAGAACTGTTATTAATTAGATGCATCACATTTGCCTTTCTCTGGGTGTGCACAAACCCCCATCTCCAGACATCCATCAGAATCTACCTTTCCATGCAGATGCCTGAATCCAGAGGCACCACACAGATCTGACAGAACAGTTCTGATGTGTTTATAACCAGCCCTGATGGCTTGCATCTGCTTTTGCACCTTGGTAAGCAATTACACATACACCAGGATGCTTTTTGAAAACTAATCCAAACCAAAGTAAAGTAGATACAAAATAAGCAACCTGGTGAGATGGCAAATCAACATTCTGAGGCTTTTCAAGACATGCAGGGCTTCTGAGACCACTAAGCTTCCAGTATCCTTTAAGCAGCCCCAAGCTACAAAGATTTGCAAGAGGATTTGCTCATGGTATCCTATTATTCCTGCAAAGGGTTTCTTACAGACTTCAGTGAAAGTTCACAGTACTTGCCATTACATATTTATCAGCAAAGTGTTAATTAAATACAAGTGACCTTTCATTAGAGGTGGTCTCTTGATGCAAGATACAAACTCAGATCCAGATTTAGAAGAGCTCAAACTTTCAATGGACTCTTGGTTCAGCCATGATAAATGTCAAGGATATTTGCAAAATTCAGATTGAGGTTTGAATGTCAGTGTGTGCATCTAGTTTAGGGCTTTTGGGACCTAGTTAGCTGCTTCAGAACTAGCCCAGATTCCTATTAGTTACTCTGCCTTTAGCAGCGAATCCTATTCTGACACAGTTACTTCAAGGGGCATTAACTTTTATGCAGAAAAAAGAAGATCTGCAACAAGAACGGCACCAAAAAATGGCAGAACTGGATAGACTGGATCAACAGCCATGTCAAGGATACTGTGGAGAAGAAAAGATGCAGACAGGAGGACCAACTATGTTTAAAAATTAACTTCCTAAGCATCACAATCACCTGAATTTCAACCAAACCTCAGAATGCATTCTGAGGCACTGGGGACAATAAATGCTTTAGCAACCAATTGAATCCCTCCTGCCTTGGTGAAAAAAGGCCACTGCACTCACCATCCATGAAGGCTTGAACAGCCTTGTCCACATTGTTATCAAACTGCTGCAGCACCAGAACTATCTCATTATTGCTTTTGTTCGGAACCACTGATCGGATCGCGTTGATCTGCAAGGGAAAAAAAGGGAAAAAAAGGAAGCAAATGGCACGTGGATCACCCTGCTCCTTCAGACACCAAGGTACCTCTGGGCCATGGTTACACAAATGCCTGTGGCACACAACCTGCTGACAAGTACACATCCTCCTTACCTGGGCTGTGCAAATAACAACAGTTTCTTCAAGAGACCAAATCAGAGAGCTGGTAGCAAGTAAGCCTGGAACCAAACCCTGCCCTCAGTCACAGTGAGAGAACCAGTTCAGCTGAACTGACAGAGTTCAGCCTCGTGATTCTTTCCTAAATGTTCTGTTTACTGCCATGTAACTTGAGAAAACTCACTGCCTGCACACACTTACAGAGTACACAACTACTTCAACAAGAGTGGTGTGTATCAGTACATCAGTCAGGGCTGGTGGTTTTCTGACACCTGAAAAGCAGTCCTATGTCCCAAAAATAGTCAGAGGCCAAAAGAAAACAGTATAATGTTAAAAAGCTCTAGTAGCTGCTCAGCATGACTTCAGTCTTCTGTTCCATATTTATGTCACCAGGAAGCTTGTGTAACCAAGTTCTGAACAAAGGACATGGGAAGCCAAATGCTTCCTCCAGGAAACTCTGCTGATGGATGAGGTGTTACCCCCCCAGATGATTCTGCCATCCCATGCATCAATTTCACAGCATTTGTGCTGTCTTCAGTATCCATTAATATCACATGGTAATGCAACTCACGAGGTTTTAAATAAAATATTCCTACTGGAGTCATGTTGAGGATTTACTTTCTCATGCCCATTTAATACAGCAGAAAGTAAATAGTTACATGACACTGAATTACTGTACTGTTTCGATCCTAGACAAGCCTTACTAGGTACTACCAAAATCAAATTTAGTTAACTCTAATTAGCAAAACTAACAAAAGCCTGTGGCAGTACTTGGAAAAAAAACCCCAAGCAAGTGCTGCCCTCAATGCACTGCAGGCATTCAAGTAATAACCACCCCAAACCAACAGGATGTGCAGAGAAAGCCCAGAAAAAAGTATTTTTATTCATCTTCTGACTGTGGGCACAGGCATTCTATTTATTCACAGGTATGAGCTGACCTGGCCCTGTCACAGCACAAGCTGGGAAAGACACCAGGGCAGGGCAGGCCATAAGCTGCAGTCCAGCTTATGTTCAAGCTGATGGTTGCCAAACATTCCCACCATGTGGATTACATCTTCATATCCTCAAAAAAACCTCCCTCTTCTTTCACAATCATGTGGATCATCTCCCTGCCTCCTCAGACTTGCATAATCTTGTGGCAACTGCTTACGGGAAAAAGAGGAGAAGGAACTATCTTGTGTATTCTGACCAATATTTTTAAATATAAGCATGGGATTTCATATGGCTTCTTTGCTATGAAAGGTCTGGAAGCCTCAGGAAGCATCTGGAAGCACCAAAGTGAGGCCAAGACCACAGGATGGGTCACAGGCAACTCGCCACACACTGTAGTTTGGAAACTTCCACCAGACATTAAGGAGAACATCTGTGGGGTGGAGAACACTGCCACACAAGAATCTGACCAGACTGTGTTTCAGACTACAGAATCTACTGAAGCCTTTCTGTTTGCAAGGTATGGTCTTTGTTAAGAACTTTTTGATTAACAGAGAAATCAGGATTAAAAGCTAAACTGTGCTTCATCCCACTAATATTATGATTAAATACAAAAAGGTTGTGGAAACATTCTCGTCGAACCCAAAAGAAAGCCAAATTATTATATTAGGAAGAATATTTGTCAATGTAGAGAAAAGAAATAAAGCATATGACCAACACTGTGGAAACAGTCCCGTTTTAGTTGGATTCAATGGAGGGAACATGAATGAATGTTATGCAGAGCTCAAAGGTTCTCCTGCCAAAATCCAACAATATCCTTTTTTGACTCTCGTAGAAAATATACACATGTTTAGCTTTCAGTTAGAAAATTAAAAAGAATAGAATGTTTCAGGAAAACATTCCTCAGGAATAGAACATCAGATTGCAAAGTAAAGCATCCAGGACCTGGTATATTCCAGATCAGGAGCTGCTCACACTTTCTTCATCTGCTTCCCTTGTGCATTGTTCCCTGTGATACCCAGGAGAGCTACAAGTTTGTGTCTCTGCAAGGCTCCCATCTTCCCAAACAGGCAGGAAACACATCATGGAACTGGGATATTCCAGCATTGTAAAACATCTCATCAGCAGATTCATTGAAAGACTCCTTACTCAAGTACAAAGCCCCCCCACATGCAGTGATCCTGTGCTAACACCTGACAGCCTGCAAGAACAAACTCACAGTAGTCTGCTGGAGTAGATTTACTATTGTGTATGTGGGAGAAAACATTTTTTTTCCCTACTCACTGAAACCTGATCACAGGAAGAACAACACTACCAGACAGACTGCAGGGAAGTCAACTATTTTAATGATTTTGTGAATCATCCCATCTTCATCCAGGGTAGAATCCCAGTGAGCTTCTGTCATCATCTGGATGCTAGACAAGGATTCCAGCACAGGAAGAGCACTCAGTAACATACCTCTGAGCCACAGAGCTGTGTGCTGCTGGTCATGGCAGCAGCAGCTCAGAGGCTGTCCCTGACAGCAGTCACATTCCTGGGCTCTCCTCCTGCAGCCTGACCAGGAAGCACACTTCTCTGGTTACTGCCAAGATGACTTGCTCAGAATGTCAGCTCACAGAACCTACTTTAAAAGAATCATAGATCTATCACCTTGAAAACAACCCTGTGTGCTCAAGAACCTGGGAGGCAGAACCCACCACCATTTGCACCCACGATCCAGAGACCTGTGCCACAAGTGTGCACCTAATTCCCACCTGCTCTTCTGGATAAGGCTGGAGCTACTTCCAAGTTTAGAAGATTTTTAAGCCCTTTTCTGAGCTGAAGTTTGAAGCACACACTTAGCTTGAAATGCTTGCTTAAACTCTATGTAAGTTGCTGCAATTTGAGCCAGGCTGTGCTCATCAGGACCAGAGTTCCACAGTCATGAGAGTGCTTTTATCAGTCTCTTACACAAATGGTCAAGGACTGCCCAGAAGGGATACTGAAACCAAAGAAAGGTTCCAAGTCCCCTCAGAGCAGCTGTTTCTCCCCAAAATAAAATTCCCAAGGTGTGGTCAGACACATTTGGCTATTTTTCTGAGGATTACTGTTCAACTACAAGCAACCTCCTTGGTCAGAATTTTGGCTCAGCTGGGGGAAAGAAAAAAAAAAAATCAGTAACATGTGACTTCTGAAGAGTGTGGCACACAGGAGAGGAAAACAAAATCTGAGGTCTCTGGCATGTTATTCCTGGTCCTCATGAACACCCATCCCATGTGAGCTTCTTGGTAAGTCAAGCTCAGACCAAAATGCAGCCTGTCTGAAAGCTGTGCCACAGGTGATCTGCTCTGCACCCAGCTGCCCCTGCTGTGTATTCATCCCAGCCCTTTAGCTTCTCCATCAAGTTTCAAATGGTTCCCAGGCAACTGGAATAACATGGAATCAATCGCTGCCTGTTTGCTGCTCTGCTCCATCTGCTCCCCCTTGGCATCATCTCAAAGAGGATGTTTCTGGTGAATAAGGAACATATCCGGGGCTCAGAGAATTTGTTTATGTATTTCTGACATAGTGACAAATTAAACTTCTTTGCTGAAAGCTTATGGCTGTTCTGAAAGCCCTGAACACAGCTGCTCTAATCCCCTTGAACCACGTTACTGTTATGGTTAGTTACTCAGAAATATTCTTCCTTACTTTTCTCTAAGTTAGGAGCCAAATTAATTTAGTTATCAAAGAATACAGACATTTTCCTACTGCATTTTTACTGCACATCAGTACCAACTCTTTAGGTACACACATCCCCTGACTATACCCTCAGGAGCTGAGGACAGGTAGCAGAGAAGGCCATGTCCAAGCAGGTTGTACCTCCAGCTGGGGCTGCCCAGATCCTGCAGGAGGAGCAGGGCAGGAGGGCTGTCTGCACACTGCTGCTTTCTGTCCTCCAGGAACTGAGCACTAGCAGATGTCCTGGCTACATTAAGCAGGAAAATGCATTTTTAAAACACCTCATGGCAGAGTTTAAGGTTTTGAAAACTCCTACACAAATATACAACTCGACTTTGCTGCATTAAGAGTCTGTTTCCTATGCTGGACTCATTTTTCCAGAAGCTTTAGTAACTGAGTTCATTTTGATACCCTGGACAAATGTTGACAACATTCCCCTTCAGCAGCATCACAGCTTTTATCAGGTCTGTGCCTCTCTCCACCACACACAGGTTTCATCACACAGATACCTTCAGATCATTTATCCCTAAAAAACACAGCCTACTTCCTGCAGTCAACTACTTCAGGCAGTCACCAGGGATCTGCCTCTGCCCTCCAAGTTTTTAAACTCATGAAATGGAAAAATCAGACATTCCAGGAATTCTGAAAGAACACATTAAAAAGTTTGGCTCAGTAAGAACTGTTCTGCTTGAATAATGACAGCACTATTCAGAGACCTGAACCTATAATAACCTTCACCCAAGTTAAATGGCTCATCAAGCAACACACAAGCATATTTAGATAACTTTGCTGGTCTTTGGACTTCATTACTTAAACACATGACCAAGGAACAGCTGCAAAGTTCAACTTGAAGAAGACCCAGTGAAATCACAGACTGGAAACTGCTTCTGTAATGTATGATTTTAAATTTATATACTACTTCCATTCCTTCTGCATGAATCCTACTCTTTCCCCACACATTATCACTTCTGAAAACCCCTGTTATGGTGTAATGTAAACAAAACTGAAACACCCCCACTGAGAAACATCTGAATAATAATATTTCTTTCTTGCAGTTTATGGAACAAACCTGCCCAACTGCTCCAGCAGCTCTGGCATGTGAAATGACAAATGAAAAAGTAAACCTTTCAGGAGAACTTCATCAAACCTTTGCTCCTAACAGAATTCCAGAAGAAGAATTTTCATCTGAATGAGCATTTTGCTCATCCCAAATGACACCAAATCTCACTTTTTCAAACACGTTTAGACCCACAACAAAACCAGATACAGAAATAAATGCATTTATAGGCCCAACAGCAATTCCTGAGGTTTGAACCACTTTGATACTTTTTTGGGTCAAGACCAGACTGTCCCGGGGAGTGCCAGGTATTCACTCTCCTCTTGTGAAATGAAGAAGCTCCAGTTGCAGGAGACAACAAGTATTGCTTGTATTCCTCACTCCAATTGCTGCTGCTTTGGGATCACATGCCATTCAGAATCTCTGCACCTCTTCTGGTGATGTACTAGCTTAATGCTTGAATACTTCCATTAATTTTATGGAATTATTTTGGATTTAAACCCAGGAGTTTGGCCCGTATTATCCCTTAAGTCAGTGAACTTGTGTGCATGTGATCTGAACTATGCATAACTCTGTCTCTGAAAGCCCTGGCACTAGAAAACAAGTCCTCAGTTATCCTGCACTTTTATCCAGAGGGAGAGTGGCACAGTGAAGGATGAGGACTGCAAGGGTCAGGGTGGAGGGAATTATTCTGAGACAGAGCCTGACAGTAAACTTCTGCTTGTATCAGCTATGCAGGCATGCAATGACCCTTGTGGCTGCTGGAATGCAGAGCCTGTGTTATTCCAGAAAATGTGGGCTATAAGCATGAAAATATGGTAATCAGAACAGCCCTGGCTCCCCACAAGAGTAACACAGCTGCAGGAACCTCTGCCAGCTCTGGAGATGTCCATGAGCCTGCATGACAGCCCTGGCCAACATTTATGTAAATCTCTCAGGGAGGGGGAAACAAAAACCTCTCAGATACGAAATGCAGTGTTTAACCTACTGACTTCATGAACTATTTCAGCTGAAACACCAAGAATTAATTATATCAGAACTGCAGCAGGATTCTCTTACAATCACAAGTCAGGGGTAGGGTCTTAATGGAGTGGAAAGCCACATCTACAGTATCTTGCACACATTCATCCCAAATTATTTTTTTTTTCCTTGTTATCAGTCTGCTTCATTGCAGAACTTCAGTTCCACACTGCAAAACTGAAGCTAGGCAAATCTGCTGCTGACTGATACTTTCCATCATCTCAGGAGAAGTGGTAACCTAAGGAATCACACACAAGATTTCCTTCTTTTCCCTTCCATAGATTGGCTTAGAGAGAAGAAAGTATTTCCCATGCCTGCTGCCCTGCAGGAGGTGTCATGTACCACAGGCAGGACTTAGGGCACAATATGCCTCCAGTTCTCAGTTTCCCTCTGCCCTCACTGCTCTGCATTTCCCTGATATTTCATCAGTCTTGATCCTTCCACCTTGTGCATCTTTCATAAAGGAATGGGCCTAATCAACTTGTGGCAGATTCCTGGGCAAACCTGGGCTCAGTGATTTAGATTCTGGCTAACTGGATGGGGAGTATCTCTGGGTTAGGCTGTCTCTTCACAACCTGCCTGCTGGGAGTCACAGAAGATCTCCTGATTACCTCATATCTGCATGCTCATTAGCTCTAGGTCCTTTTCCCTCCTGAGAGGGTGACAAGGCCCTAACACCAGCCAAGAAACAGAGAGGACATACAGAATGCAGTTAAAAGCAGAGGTACTTACATAGGGGAAAAAAAATCCACTTTTTTCAAGACCTGTAATTTTAGGAATTGCCTTTAAGTAGTAGAGGCATTACATTTTTGGTCAGAAAATGTTATTTTCTGGAGGACATGTTTCTTCTTTCTCTACTTGGTACAGCAGCAATGATCCCAAAATGCTGTTCTCCACAGCTTAAGCATTGCACAGGAATCACAAAGGAGTAGAAGTCTCTCTGACAAAGCTGACTCACTCTCAGTCTCACTGACTGTTTCTTTGCAGAAAAGCAGAAATGTTTCTGATCAACCAAGATTAATGTACTAATCTTATCAATATCTGCCTGTGTACTTAACTTTATGGACAGAGTCAAAGCCTATTAAAGTTAAGTATGTGAACAGTGTTTGAAGGAGCACAGAGGAAATATGTATGCAAATATCACTTTGGTTTGCACTGTTACTTGAACTTACCTTTTCCTTGATATTTACAGGAGAATTGATTTCTGCCATCTCTCTTCAGGTGAGAATATTGTCTGTGAAAGGAGGAAAAGAACAAAACCAAAGTGATTCATCTGGAGGCTTTAACCCCAACCTGCCAAAGCTCAGCCTATGAAGGCCAAGTTGCAGGTATTTACCTATAAGCATTAGAGAAACATAAGAACACCTTATGTCCTGCATAGCAGTGCTTATTCTTGCCAAAAAGAAAAGTTAGTCCAAATTTCATACTTCTCCCAGAGTACTTCTGCAAAAAACACTTTAAAAATGCCTCACAGTCATCAAACTGCAAAGAAGGGGAACCTTGGCTTCTCCCAGCCATGTCTTCCAAACCCTGGGCATTATTACTTGATACCTTTGAGGCTTTAAAAAGGAAGAATACCTTAGATGAACTCAGTATCTCCTCCTTTGTCATTCAACAGCAACCTCAATTTTTGCCAGGAAATTTGTTTGAAGATCCTTTCTTAAAAAGCAGCTAAATATGCCAGGAGGTTCAGCTGACAAGTGCTACATGAGATTTTTTTTTCCTCCTAAAAAAAAAACCTAATTCAGAGGATTTAGTCACACAGCTCCTGCTGAAACTAACAGGATCTGTAGAGTTAAATCTCCAAGTTTTCTCTACAAACTCAAGCACATGAATAGAATTTGCACGTTATTAAGAAACCCTGCAATATGCTTTTTATTTCCAGTGACGTGTCTGGGTGAGAGACACTGTACCACATGATGAAAAGTTAATACAGGGAAGGTTGCTTCAAAGGTACTGGCTAAATAATTCTCCAAATTTCATTGCAATTTACTGATTAAACCTCACTATAGCATGCAGCCAAATTTACCCTTTGTAGAAACGCTCTGATTCAGTTTAAAACCAGACACAAAAACTACATACAAAGCCTTGCCAGATCTGACTTGTCTCCTCTTCACTGTGTGCTCCAGGTATAATTATGATTACAATCTTCCACTGATGAATGTGGTGCTGATTCAGCTAACTTGCAACTGCTGCAAGCTGTTTCAAGAAGACTTGGCAAGCCACACAAAACATCCCCACTGTTTGTCTCTTTAGTCCTCTCATTTCCCCCATCCTTTTAAGATGAAGAACTAAGAAGACAGCAGCTTTTACAAATGGACTCATTCTCTGCACTTCAGACTCTTTAATGTGCATATTACAGCTGTCAAACTGAAGATGCTGAAGCTGAGCTGGAGCTATTTGTCAGTCACCTTCTCAAGGACAGATAATTTAAATAACCTGCATAAAACACTTGCTCATTTATATAACTCGGTCCAGCACTACTTGTTACATAAAGTACAACTCAGACATTAAAAAGAAAATGTCAGTGTAGCACTATTAAAAAAAAATATCCTTTATGGCTATACTCAATAGCTAATCAATTTCATTTCCTCACTGTAGCACAAACTGATTTATTGAATTAACTGGTATTTTTTCTCTGATATTTTAATCTCCATACTTAACAATTACTGCATTTCTAATCCTCTGACAAAAGCTTATAGCATGTGAGTAATTTATGAACAATACAGTCCCATGGAATTCAGAAGTGTTAGCTCCAGCCTCGGGTCTAAATGTGAGCATTTCAGAGAAGCTCCTGAGCTCTGGAACATCAGAACACAGCCCTCAAGTGAGTCCTGAAGCTGCTGAGAGTCAGGGGAGAAGACTGCTTTCCCTGGCACTAACAGTTTGGAGACAGAGCTTTAACAGAGGATTTCCTGCAGTGGCTAAGTTAACATAAGCAATATATTTAAGATACACCAAGCACACTGCACATGAGAGCTTCTCAGCTTGAATGGCACCTTACATGCTTTGCCTTTCTCCCCATTTCCTGCTTGTGGAATGTCACTGCATGTCAGAATGGCAGGACTTCATGAAAAAGGAATGAGAAAGAAAAAAAAAACCCTTCAGAATCCCTGACAGAAATAGATCATTAATTTCTGATAGCAGTTTCCAAATGCATTACCTGGAAGAGACAATTACTGAGTTGCTGGTTACATCCTGACCTCAAACACTGAGGGAAGGTTGTTATTTCTCTACCCATTAAAAAACCTCCAAAGGAGACATTTCCCTTGCTTTGTGAAATGAAGCATTTCCATACAACAAAGAGAAAATGTAGCAGAGGCACTTCGAGGGAATGCTGCAGAGAAGATTGGATTAAGTCTGGCAGAGTCTTACTTCCTTACAGATGAAGCCATGCACATCACCCTACACATGTCTGAGCTGACAGGAACTGATCCCAGGGAAAGCAGCAGTGTCCAGCAGGGCAGAGAGGAACAGCCTTTCACCACAAAGCTTGTCAGGGCTTGCTGGTCACAGCCACAGTGTGTGGGTGCTCACCCAGCCTTTACACCATTTCCCTTTCTGTCCTCAGGCAGCTCTCAAGTCCCACTGCTGCTGAGTTTAACCTCCAGAGAACACTTGCCACCCTTCCACTCCTTCCATCCCCAGAAGCATCCAGCTCACACCTTCCAGCCAGCCAGGCCTTGGGGTGAAGCTGCCAAACTCTCCATTTCACACCCCACGTGTGTGATGCAGGACTGCCTGCACCACCAGAGTCACAAGACCAAGTCTGGGTCCAACCTCTGCTGTGAGGCCTGGCAGTTGCCACCTGATGCATTTATAGTTCAGACTTCAAAAGAGTATCAGAAAAAGAAACGTGCTCCCCTCCAACAAAATGAAAAAAAATATCTCCTTGCAAAGAAAACAGAGGAGGAAAGGAGTTTATGAAAGGGCAAATACTGCCAGAAAGATAAGATTTGTGAAAATACCCCAGCAGTAAGCTCTATCAAAGGGTGTGTGCCACCTGTTCCCCCATCTCTGACAACTGTAGATACAACTTACCTTTGGCAACAGGGAACAGAAAATTCAGCACAGAATATTCCAGCACTGGAAGGATTTCACATCTGTCAGTTTATGGATAAACTCCTGCATTCTAAAATTGACAAACTTAATTTGCCCACCTGCAACTTTTTCCTTTCCTAATGCTCCTTCCTGCTCCAGCACAACAGGAAACCCAGGTCTGACCTGCTCCTTGCCAATGCTTCTGCAGCCACCTGCTGCACCTTGCACTGCCCTAACACTGTGCTCACTTCTTTCAGGTATCCCACAAGTCACCTTCTCAAAGTTTCACCCCCAAAAACCTCTCTGCCAGGTTCTTTCACACTGCCCTCCTCTCCCCTTTGCTAAGTCAGGTGTGGCCATGGCTGCAGCCACTTGGGGTGACCATACAGCAACACAACAGCTCCCTGGCCCTGCCACTGCTACACTTCCAGGCTTAATAAGCACAACTCAGTCTCAGAGGAAGCTTTCACTGTTAGCACAGAACTGGAGTTTATACATTTGACACTCAAGTCTATTCATAAAGCAGACCAATGCTAGAATGTGGATTGTTTTTGTTTTTTTACTTTTAATTAAGGATTATTCCACATGGTTTAGTCGAAATCCCCCAGCTCCAAAAGCCTAACACACAAGGTATGGGCAGAACAAAGCAATCACAATTTCAGAGCCAGCTTCAAAAAAATAAAATGTAAATGCTGAGGATCTAATGGGACTACAGCAGCCTGCACTGTGCTTTCATCTTCTGCACTTCTCCTTCCTCTACAGACTTAGATGGCATTTTAAAAGGGGATTTCCCTCTATCCATGTGTGTTGTATTATACTTCCACATGGCCTAGGCAGAGAGAAACCCAGCAGCATTAGAGACACAAGGCCTCCAGTCCACATTTGACTTTTATATTAGAGAGATGCCAGCAGAGAGCTGCAGATGAAGCTGGGATAAACATGCTTTTCTCATGTGGTTTTAAAGTTAACATTTTTGTATCAGATAGACTGACAAAATTGCCAGGGTATGATCCCAAAATTCAAGTATTTCAGAGAGGAATTCTCTTAGTTGTCACTCAGATTTTATTTAAAAAGCAGAAGAAAAAATTACCTTATTAGGTTAAAGGCCAAAGATCAGCATGTGTATGATTGTTCATGTTAAAAATCTGTGTCCCTAGTTATGCAGAAATCCCTGCCAAGGTGGTGCAAAACTGCTGGAGACAGCTGGAGATTTAGACACTTCTCTTTGCTGTAGTCTAGTGTCTAAATATAATAATTAAAAGTGAATGTATAAACATAACCAATGTCAAAACCATCTAAAGCATTAAGTATTAGCAAGTACCCTCCCAGCTGTCCTTTCAGTCTTCTGTGTCCTGGATGCTCCTGACACTGGTTCTGTTTATGCAGTCATTATAAATGAACATACTTAGTAAAACCAAAGTGTAACTAACACAAAACTGCTATTTTTCCCGTGCTGTTTTATGCCTTTCTAAAGCTTGTATCCACAAATGGTACACACTATCATTTCGTGTCTCCTGGTTTGCAGAAGCTGGAGATGAGTTAAACACCTCTGGGAATGTTTGATGATATCCAAGGCCTTTGGTACCCTTTTCCTTAAGTGCATGCACAAATTTATATACCTGAGTGCACACACATTCCAGAATATTCTCCATTTGCAGGGCCACTCAGAGGACCATCCCTTCCCTGGCAGCCTTGTCTCAGCCCCAGAAGGCACCTGCTGGCTCTGCCCTGCCCTGCCCTGCCCAGCTGATGGACTCTGATTCCCTGATGGCCACCACACTCTGCCTGGAACCTGCAGAGCTGGGAGGAGGATGCAGGAAATAAAACCTCACTGATTCCACCTGTAGGTCTGGATTCCTCTAGAAAAGAGGCTTGTGCTCCCCCATTGTTTACCACCTACTGCCTGAGCATTTCTGAAATGACTGACATTACAGTCTGAGCAAGCAGCAGATGGCTCAGAGGTACTCCAGCCCTGAAAACAAGCTTGGAAAATATGCCATGGCACATCAGGGATTCAGTTTGTTATTTAACACTGTGAAACACACACCTGGGCAGTCATGGACCAGTGTTCCATAAAGAGAAAAGGGACAGAGGGGAGAGTGGGATATGAGGGGAAGGACAGTCCTTAGCACCTGGGTCAGCATCCTTTGAAGATTTCTGCCACAGGCAGGGATGGTTCTGAGCAGGTACCCAGGCACACTGTGACCTCTTGGCAGTGTCACAGCAGGATGCTTGGCTCTGCATTACCCAGAGGAAATGATGGGAATGAAGAGTGGAGCTGCAGAAGGGGACACACCTGAGCTCTGGGTAGAGCTCTTGTTGTACCAGATGCTCTGGAACTCCTGATACAGGCAGACACACACAGCTCCTCAGAAATCCTGCTTCCACTGAGCTGCTCTGTGACAACCTGTGAGCCAAAGTACAATCAGGTGTTTAGATATGCACCCATTTTTCACTGTCTGCCAAGGAATCATCACAGCATCATTAAATTTCACTACAACCACCTCACCCCCTTACTGGAACACTGCTTTTTCTCACACACACACACACACATTCCCTAGCTTACACCACCAGTCACCTTCTCTACTTAATCTGTAAACAATTACTTGTTTCCCTGCAGTATGAACACTGCTCCTTCCCTTGATGGCTACTTGGCTTCCAGCCATAAAAGGATCTTTGATTCATTACCTCACGTTCAGCATCAGTGCCTTAAAAATCCCCACATACAAAAACCCAAAGAAACTCATTTTGTGTGGCCTATTCCAATCCCTTTACTGACTGCAGGGAATGGCAGTCAGCTACCCTAGAGGGGCAGTCAGCTTAGGAGGAGTGATCCCCAATATCTTTGTCTGGTGAGCAAACAACTACAAGTCCAGATCTGTGAAGTTCTCATTACTCTTCACCCTCCTTTCTCTGCTGTTTGATAAACTTGCATTAAATTGCACTGAAAATCAATCATGGTAGTTCTAATTATATCATGAGTTGAAAACAAAACATTATGTCATACTGTTGGCAAAAACAGAGGTAAAGCTACAAGGCAGATCAGTCTCCCACCCTGATGAAGAGGTGTCCAAACCTTATGAAGTCATGAAATATCCTACTATAGAAAAGCTATTCCAGTCTTTCCTAAATACTGAACACCAGAAGTTCAATTAACTTGGAATGTTCTAAGAACACACTCTAGTCAGTTCAGTGGGTGGACAAAACAAGTGTAATAAAACACTTTAGAAAATAATTATACTTTAACTAAAACGAATTTGAAAATAATAAGCACAAAATTGTTTAAAAAAAAAACAAAAAGCATTCTAAGCACTGAGAAATACTCTAAGTAATTCTCATTTTTCACTCTGATTCTGCATAAGCTGGAGATGACCCAGATTTACCACATAGGTCTCACTAGCAGAGCTGAGTTCAGAGCTTCAGCTCCATGGCCACTCCAGTGTTCTCTCTGCTACACAGGAAGGAGGGATGTGGGAACTGCAGGGAGGAATGTGGGAACTGCTGGAGGATTTCAGACTGAGAGACCTCACTTCCCACAGCAATGCTTGCCAAAACAAACATCAACATCTTGCTCTTCCCCAAGCACCTGAAGGAATCTTGCCAAACATAAGGAGCAGAGAGCAGTGAAATGGCAAAATACAATCTATTCAAATCCTGCATTTGCTTGAACCCTCTGTAAAATTTAAAAAAGAAAAATGTAAAAAGAAAGGCTGACTTCCAGTTTCTCCAAGCCAGGTAGTATGTTCCAAAGCCATCCTTGCAGGTGCTTGAGTCATTAAAGTCATTTACATTGGCTCCTATTTAGCTCAGAGGGCATGGGGACTGCTGAGGTGTGGAGGGTAGCAGTGCAGCTGCTTCACACCCAGGGCTTTCTCTAAGCAGGAAGAACAGAAGGAGTCAAGTGAATGCTGGGAATTGGTCAGATACCCATTGGTTTTACACAGTAAGAAATAAAACCATGACAAGGAATCCAGCTTCCCCCAGCAGGTGGGTACAGTGTCATTGTAAGAGGACATTCTCATCATCTTGGAATAAGCATCAAGGTCAAAGGAAGTCCTGGAGCTATTAACTTCTGAGCCTTCTTTCTGTGAAGTGTTTGAAGCCCACACCATCCTTTCCTTCTCTCCAGCTCACAAGTGCCAGGCTATCCCTGCTCCACGTGCAGGCAGCCTCTCAGCAAACACAGCTTGGAGTAACCTGGGAATTCCAGGAGCTACAGGGACTGTCACCAGCTGCTGGCTTCTGCCAGAGCTCTGGGAACATTCCAAAACCAAGCAGTGCAATTAAATGCAGCCTCTTGTTTTCTAAGATCCAGTCGACCCACAGAGGTCCTTGAAGAAGATGCAAGTTTTTCCCTGAGCAGTAGTTTAAATTTTATGTGTATGCAGACACACACAAAATGTATGCAAGTAAAAATCCTAAAAAATGCTTCCAAGTTCCTCTGCTTGAGCTGAGGTATGTCCCTGGCAGACAGGCATCCTGGGTTAGCAGGACCACAGGGTCCCATACTGGACCCTGCACTGGAAGCATTTTGGTATTCCCAGTTTTACAACACTAACCTTCCTCTCCTCCCCCACCTCCCTATCCCCAAGGAAAACATTGATTTCCTATGTTAACAAAAGATATTCCTGGAAACAACAATAAAAGCATTAAATAAATTAACCCATAATTACTTATTGTTCATGCAGGCCTCCAACCTAATTGCTATTACATATTAAAACAAGTGGTTGTTACAGTATTTACTGGACTTTGAACAGCACTTTTTTAGAAGGAAAAAACCCAATAAACCAGTTTTTTTTTTCAGCTGAAACCCACACTACCAAAGTACATAAAAATTTATAGCAAAAGTGCAGTCAATCAGTGTAGACTGTGTACTGCCAAAAAGCTGCAAAAGCTTAACCAGGCTGCCCTCCCATCCTCACCCCAGTGTTCAGGAGCATGCCAGAAAACATTTCTGCTTGTGAAGGTCAGTAACCTGTGAAGTGGTGCCCAATACACAGAACTGAGGCCCTTCCTTAGATATGCACACAAGGGGCTTTAAAAAAAAAAAAAAAAAAGGAAAAAATAAAGAAAAAAAGAGATCTCTCTTAAGTGGGCCAGGGCAACCTTGATAAATCAAGGTGTTTGACTAGTCATGGAAGTGAACACTTCTGGGAACAGCAAATGGAGTAACAGAATAAAACAAGGTATTTTTTTTACCTATTGATGAACATTCTAAAGAAAATAAATGCTTTGACAGTACTTCTCTCACAGACAGATCAGTTGCACAGATCAGTAAAGCACAGGCAGATAACTCCAGAGCATTTCTCAGCTCTCCTGGTTTTGCTTGTTCACTGGAGGTGATCTTTGGGAAAACCACAACCCCTGAACTGATAAACTCTGTGGTACATCAGCCAGACCTTTACTTTGCATCTGTCCAGAATTTCTGCAAAGGAATATTTAATGGAGCTTTGTAGGACAGAGTAACTTCTTGCTTGTTCCACAGACTCCAGTGTTCAAAAGCATCAAATTAAGCTCTCATTTACAGTTACCAGCAATGCTCTGCCTGTTTAAACTCTCAGTCTGCTAAAGGATGCTCTGCCAGCTATTCTTGGGCAAACAAGGATACCAGCAGGTTCCAGCTAAGCACACAAAAAATCGTGTTTTTTATGCCAACTTCAAAATTACCCTGACTATTAAGTCTTTCTTCCCCTTTGCTGTTGTTGCTGCTAATTAGCATCAAGCTCCTGCATACTGTGTGCAGGCACTATCCAAGCAGCAGCCAGTGGAGCTGCCACACCAAGCAACCAAATTCTCAGTATCTCCACTTGCTTTTGCCACCCTGTGGGCAGGAAGAGCTGGCAGAAAATGGACTGGGCTGGCTGGACCTTTTGCAACCCAACAGGGGGGTTTGTTGAGGTGGGTGGAGTTACTGCTTCATAACAGAAACAGTTCTCAAATATCTGCTGAATAAGGCTTCTCCAAAAAAAAAAAACAAAAACAAAAAACAAACCAAACAAACCCAAAAAAACCCCACCAAACCAAAAAGAATGCTCCACTTACCCTTCCCCTGAGAGCCCAGATCACAGCAAAACTTGGGATAAGTAAAGTTCAGCTTATCAAAGCAGGAAGTGAGTGTGGGTTGTGCAGTCACAGAAGAGCTGAGCACAGCCCTGTGTCAGTCAGGGTCTTTCCTTCACTCCCCTCCAGCCATCCTAGTAAAAGCAGGGGGGATTACTTGACAGCAAGGCTCTTTTTACTATATGTTCATGCAACCATGCATAAAGTTATCACTTCCATTCACAAAGAGCAGTTTTGGCAGTCACTTGTATAGATTTCTTAACTGTAGGCAAAAATCAGAGTCAGAACTGCCACACATTGACATCTCCAGGGAATTTAGCCACACATCAAAATGCCCAGGGCTGGCTCTGCAGGCAGCAGATCTGAGCTGCAACCAAATCCTGTGGGTAACACAGAGATCTGGTGGGGGCATGCAGAGAACCAAGAGACCTGGCTCTAAACTGGCTCAATATTTCAACCCCTCTCTCCAACAGCAGAGGAAAAAAATAAAAAAAGAAACCCCAAGTATAAGTACTGTATAACTCACACAGGATGAGATGATTCAGTTCCACTGTCTTCCTTAAACATGCACAAGTCCCAATAATATTGCCATAGGTAGAGTTGCTCCAAGACCTGAACTTTATCCATCATCATTTTCCAGGGGTTCTGCTCACTAACAGCCTGGCCACCTTGCTCACAACCAGAGCACAGCAAACAGGGAATGCTTTGGCTCTTTTTAAACTGCCTGAACCATGCAGGCAGCTGGAGGGAAATACAAGGGCTCTTTCAACACTCTGTCCCCACAGAGACACCCTGCTCTTAGTCATGGCACAAATGGCAGTGCCTTGCTCCTCCAGCCAAGCAGAACACACACTCCACCCTCCTGCCCTCAGAGGTGTTTATTCCTCTGCTGCTGTGGATGAAGATATGTACAACTCTTCCAAACTACTCCACATGCATGCTCCATAGAGAGAACAAAAATGCAAGGTACTGCTGGCCAAGAAAAACTACTTGCTCTGATCATGAGTCTTTACAGCATGAACCATTTCAGAACACACTGGAGGGGGAGGATTCTGTCCTCCTTTCACTATAGGCTGCTTTTTAATACGTTCACTCTTTCCTGTCATTCAAGGAAACCATTCAAATCAGGGATTTAGTACTGAAAGACCAGAAGAACTGCATAACAAAACTTATGAAGCCACTGAAGTTTCAGTTTCACTGTGCCTGCTGCATGACCAACCAAACCCCAGCCTGCCCTGCCTCTCCTGGAAGGGGCTGGCAGAGACTGACTAATCCAGTGGGACATCTGAAGGCCACCTCAGTCACACTGCTGTGCACTCCCCAAGGCCCTTGGGATGCTTTTCCCACTGCTGTGCATCTGGAACATCAGCACAAGTGGGATGAAGGAGAGGCAGCAGTACCAACAGAGCAGCCCCAACATCCGGAAAGTAAAGGATCACTTCAAGAACTCAAGAGCCTCTTTTAACCTCAGTGGTTTCCTCAGAAAGCTGTGAGAGCTCAACCTGCTTTCAGTTTCAGACTTTGATATTTATCAAAGCCACCAGTGAAAGCTGCTCTGAATTATTTTTGAGCTACCACTTATTTTCAGTGACAGCAGCACACGGGATGAAAAATGAAGTGGTACAGGGAAGAACAGGGATGCTGACAGGAAAGGGATTCACTGCATTGTGTTTTCAGAAGTGAGCCAAGATTTCATTCCTACTTCAGATCTTCCCTTTTCATTTTTCAGTTTCCTGGGACAATCACGTAATTCTAATTCTTACTCTTTTCATTTTAAAGCATTTTATCTGCCCACTCTCTCATGATAAAGGCAGACAATTCCACCCCAGAAAACTTGAAGAGTTGATTATTTTAAGGCACAAAACTACATATTAACAAGATGCATCTCCAGTTAATTACAGAAGTGCCCATTTCTGAGATAATTTACCCAGTGAGAACACCAGGCCTTTCCCCTGCAGGACAACAGGACATGCAGGTCACCCTGAACTCACAGCCCTCATTCAGGGAAACACTTCAGTGCTGCTGAATTCCACTGAGACATTTTGCAGAGAAATTAACTTCACCAAATACTTAGGGTCTTTTTCAACTCATCCAGAAGTGCCCATGATACCAATGCAAATATCTCATCTGCACACGCAAGAAAATATTTTTAATCAAGAAAACTCTCTTCTTAAGATCTTACAAAAAGGATTTTCTTCTGTTAATTCTGTTTTTAGTAGTCCCTTTCCTCCCAGCAGTCCCAGGGTGCTGTGTGTCCTGGCCATGCTGATAACCCCCCCGTGTTGTGGCTGTGCCTGAGCTCTGCTTGCACAGTGCCAAGGCCACAGCCCCAGGGCTGGCAGGGACACAGCTGGGACACCTGACCCAGACTCACCAAAGGGACACTCCGTGCCACCTCCCCTCATGCCCAGCAGGAAAACTGGGATTGAGAAGAAAAAGAAGGGATTGTTTGTTTCCAAGGTGGCTGCTGCCTGCAGACTGGCTGCACACCCTCCTGCCTGGGTGCCCCCTCCTCTGCTCCACTTGGTTTCTCCCCTGCCCCCACCTCTTCCTCATCTCTAAAACTGTTTTTATCTCCACTCAAGAGTTGTCTTGATTTTATTCTTCCTATTTTCTCCCCCTGTCCCACTGTGGAGAGCTAGTGAGGGGAGTGAGCAAGCAGCTGTGTGGGTGCTGGGCTGTTGGCCAGGGTAAACCCACCACAGCAAGTCATAGAGAAAACTCTTTCCAGATGGGTGCACTGTGGCCTGCCTAGATTCCAGTGCAGAACCTGCCCCAGGATTCAGTGTCTAGAATATTCTAGTATTTCTGTATTTTATGGTACTTTACATCCTACTACCTGAGCCAAGTACAAACCTCAGCACAACCCTACAGTCTGGGGAAAGAGGCACTTAACTATTATCATCTTACTGATGGGTAGAGAGAGACTACAGGAAAAGATTTCCAGAGTTGATTAAAACTTTTATCCACATTTCCAGAGGAACACTAACACACAGGAGCCATCTTTTAATATCAACCTGAAGGGCTGTCAGAGCTGGAAACCCAGACCTTACGTGTCTGTACATGTGGCCCTCCAACTACATGACCTGGTTCCCTGGTTCCCAAATCTGAACCTTCACTAACAAACCAGCAACAACTTTTCTATTTACAGAGACACAAAACATTATTCTGATGTGGTAGACCAAGTGTAGCTGAAGAACTACCATCTTTTCATAGAAATCACTGAATGCCAGCACTGTTCTCCTGAAAAATCCCTGTGCTGGGTCACGCTGCTGACAAAGGTGGAGATGTTTCCAAGGTATCTTGCTCTCCAGGCAGGCCATCTCTTCCAGACAGTTCAAGGGCTGGTCAGGATCTGACCCCATGATTCACTTAGTTGTGCTAAATAGAGCTGATAGCCAGAAAAGGAATATTTCATCATGTACTTGGCCACACTTGGGATGAGCAGATGAGTAAGAACCACTTTGGGCATCTGTATCTTTTTTCCTCTTTCCTTTGAGGAAGTCACCCAGCTCACAGCTACTGATTTATGTGTGCTGAACTATTAACTAACAGATTGGTTCCATTCAGCCACTCCCTGTAGGCCTTCACCACCAAAAGCTTTGGAGTTTTGCCATGTAGCAACTAAAAAAAAGAAAAAGCCATACAGCAAAAAGGCAATCCTTAAGGAACAGTGCAACAGCCCTCTTGCAGACACATGCAAATGGGTCCCTCTGCCTATTTATTGTCATGGCTGAACATTTCACCAATCTCAATACATAATCTATTCATCACCCCAACCCCCATACTCAAGTGCAGGCACATTGTTACCTCATTTTACAGATATAAAACCAGGGCCTGAAGCAACAGACTGAAGATTTCTCAGGATGCTGTTCTTAGGGAACACGATCCGGATGTCCTGAGCTGCATGGAAACTGAAGAACTTTAAAGACATTTGAAAAAATGGTCACCCCTGTTAGAATTACACAGAATAATGAAGTCAGACCTGGACTGGCATACACTGATCCAGCTTTTTAACATGCTGGACAGAGAGCATTTCAGAGCTTTCAGACACAACAGCAGAAGGACTAACTTGAGATGCTTAAACAAGTATTTTCTTCAAAACACAAGACTTCTTCAGACCACCTCTGAACTAAGACAATTGCAAAGACCCCATTTCTCAGTTTGTACTCTGTAGGCTTGTCTAATTGTCTTCTTTTATTATTTTTAAATTTTTATTACTTGAAGCCACCCTTTCCCATCCTCTGAACATCATCTTGCTCTATGAGATGCTTTCAGAATACCAGTTCAGCAGAACTTTCAATTGCAAACCATGAAACACCTCCACAGCAGCTCAAACAATAAAAACAAGGAGTAGCAGTAGAACAATACAGTATGAGTTGATCAACTTCATGACACACAAAATACAAACCAAAGAAATTTATCCGGAGTGGTAAAAGACTCTGCAGAAAACCAAAGAAGCTTCTGAGGTTTTCAACTAGGCTGCACTGCCCTGGTGAGAGAAGCCAGCCCAGGTTCCTGGCTGGCACCTGCACACTTACCCCCTGATCTGTATCTTTGTAAGGCATCAAAACTACACAGCAGGTAGAGAAAGCAGCACCTTCATTTGGCTCTTTTTTCCCTGGGATCACTCACGTGGCACTAACATCAGCTTCAGCAGGAGAGCTCAAGAAACCTGGTAACTCATTGTCAGGTATAGGCTGAAAGTGTGAGTTGCAAGTTTCTGAACTCACTTGGTGACAGTGATTAGCAGAGAGATATAAAGGGTATCTCACCTTTGTGAATGACTCCAGTTTCTGTTCTTATTTTTCTGTCTTCTCCAATAGACTATCTCCTGCAAAACCAGCTGGAAATGAAAAAGAAGACAATTAGATAACTTACTCTTGATTCACTTCACTGCTCTTTCCTTACAGGAAACTTTTGTAAAAAACCGTTCCTCATACCCTTACTGCTCTGGCTGCCACATGAGGTGGTGATAGATGTCCTGACCAGTTTTTACACCCCCACAGGAGGTTAGGCAACCATCTGAGCCCTGTTAACCCACTCCTGACCACACTTACAGCTCTCCCAGCTCAGGCAAACACATTCCTAAACTAACATGTACTTCAAACTCAAACAAGCCAGCACACTGGGATTTGCAGAACTAAACCCAAAGTGATGTCCATTAATTGAAGAGGGTTGTAGGTGCAAGTCCCAGTAATTCACCAGTTCCTAAGCAATTCCCTCTGAGCAGCACCAGTGGGTGCAGCTGCAGTGTGGTCACTCTTTAATAAGCAACAGTATTAGCTCAAGCCTCCTAATGCAGAAGAAACAGAGAGAAGCCCAAAGAGTGACCCCAGCACAAGGCCTTGCCCATCAGAGAATACTTTTGATGACTGGAACCCAATTTCCTGATTCCATTAGCAAGAGAGAGGGGGAGGGGGAAAAAAGTGATCGTTTTGTACTCTTTTCTGCAAGCAGAAGGTAGTCATGAACTGGTAACTTAATCATGCATGCCAGACAGGAATTATTTCTTTCTGGTTGCTGCTTAAGTGAGCTGCACACTGGTCCTTGTTTGGTTTGGAGTAGGATCTGTTCAGCAGCCCCTCAGCTACCCCAAGAAGTGTAACTTCAGAACGTTTCAGAACATCCTGACTGCTGAAATCAGCTGCTACTAAGCCACCACATCTGGATCATCTTTGCAGACTTACTTTTCCTTCTGTATTACAAAATGCTCTCTCTCTGCAAGAGATTATAAGTGTGATTGCTGTCCTCTTCAATCAGTTTTATCCCTACTGAAACCACACGTTTTGCCAAAGCCAAAGTGAAGTGTAAAAGTCCCACCAGTGTCACAGGGTTTATTCTAAAGCAAGGCAGAAAGCTCTTAATTGCTTCTCCATCTGAGGCAGCCAGGTGTTCCCTGAAGCCCTTCAGCTGGCAAAGGCTCTCACAGCTCAGGTCCCAAAGTCCATGGCAATCCAAACACACATTTCTACATGGCTTGCTGAGTCACATTTATGTTCAAAATCAAAGGAATGAACGGAGCAATTTCAAATGGGATGCTTGGATGAAGAAATACAATTGCTCACACATGTCACAGTGTTACAGAGCACTTGGGAGTGTTGGAATCCACACCACAGGCACAGACCCACCAGATGAATAGAGGGGCTTGAGACCTGGAGAGGAAACTACACCCACTTAGGGGCTTTTGGGGCAGAATACCCTAACCAAGAGCTCTGACAAAGGTGCTATGGCCCTACCAGGACTTTGTTCTCCAGGGAAAAACAAATGGCTCTCTACTCCCTCCAAAGGGACAGAAGGAAGGGCTGAGGATGAGGGAGATGCTGAGCATCCCTTTTGTCTCCTGAGCACCTGAACTGAGACAGATAGCAACATTCCCAAGAGCCACTGCATTTCTTATGCCAAAATCTGGGTATCTAACTCCCTCCAGTAATGTCCATAATCTGCAGGTGGTATTTTTAGGATCTAAACACAACATAAGACACCTATTATTGTACTGAGGCACCCCAATGTTTCTGCTTTTTTTCCTGAAAAACACATCACTAACCCCCAGTTTTGATCTTACTCAGCTCAAGCTGTGGGAGAGATTCCTCTCCAGGTTCAGTGGGAAATTAAAACCTGAAAAATCAAATGCAAAGAGTTTTGCAACTTAAAAAAATACTCCCCCTCTTCTCAGTGAGTTCTTTGGACAATTTTTGTCCTCTTGAACTTCATGAAATATTGAAGACCAAAGTGAGAGGCAATCTCAGAATCCCATTCCTGGATGTGGTCTCAGGTATGAAACATGGTATAAAATTATCCAAGTTAGAATCAAAGTTCTTGTACTTTGAGGGCTGCTACTATTAAAGACCATTATAAAAGCCAAAATACCAATATTGTACCCAACTGGCTACCAATATTGTAGTCAATACAGCAATATACCACATGTAAAACTTTTAGCTTTATTGGAAATGGTAAAGATTTCTTCTTTCCAAAAAATACATCTATCAAATCTGAACAAATGAGGTGTAATCGAGAGGGGGGGCGGGGGGGGAAAAGGAACAAATAAAAAGGATTCAAAGGATTGTTATGAGATACCTCTCCACAATTTAATTACCTTTCTAAATCACTGTTTTGTCCTTACTCAATGTTCCATGGCATATTATGAAAGAAAATATTGTGCAGGAAATAATGACTTAAGGGAGGAGAAAGGAAAGCAAGAATAAAAGGTACAACAGTTAAAGGAGACCTATTTCACTTCTTTATTATCAAAGAAAATACTGTTGCTTAACATTGACACACTGTTAATTTCCTACCGTAAGAAAGGGTCAATTCCTAAAGTGATTTTTATTGTCAAACCAAAAAGATGGTGAAACAGAGAGCATGCCCTCCCAAACCTTCAGTGTCCTGTCCCCCACTGCAGGGCATGAAAAGACAAGAAGCAAAGCTACCACATCCCCAAACCTCACATCACCCAGAGCTCAGGGACAAAAACTGCACCAAAACAGAAGCCAAAAAAGGAGCAGGAAGCAGTGCTCAGCACAGCTCTCCATCTCTGACCCCAGAATTAGTGTAACACACAGCACATCAAGCACTACAAGCAGACAGTAAGAAGAAATCTGGATCACAACAGCTGTTGATGGAGATGCAGCCCTTAATGACCCTGCAGAGCAGAATCTCAGCACACCATGAGCCAGAGAGCACTCTGGGCAGGAGTCCTCATCCTATATGAATCTTCCTTACTCTCTGGAAGATTACAACAGGATCTTCAACCCCTTCTCTTCTGATGCCTGGCCCTGACCACAGCTTGAACCTAAGCTTTCACAATCCATCTGTGGCGTGGCAGAGAGCACAAAACTCAGCACTGCACTCCACTAATTCCACTGCAGCCCTATGAGCCTTCTAGATCCTAACAGTAAACACAACCTTCAGTCCCTCCATTCCCGAGTACACACCTCCTAAACACAGCCCAAAATGCCCTAAGTATAGCCCAGTGACAAAGTTTAGCACTGAAATTATTTGGCTGTGTCTAAACCAGCTCATAACCTCTGCTAGAGTCAGCAGTAAAATAAAGTCCTCCAGTCCTAAATAAAAGCCCCAAGTTAAAACCCAGCTCTCATGCAGCACAAGCCCCAGGTGAGCAGCAGCCCTGGGACCTGCACATAACCACTGTGTACACTGAACACCACCACACACCCCCCAGCTCAACACAAGGCCACTGCAGGGAGGAGTGAGGGCTGCAGTTCTGCCAGCCTGCAGGGCAGCCCCATTCTCACATCTCATTCTAGTGCCTTTGTCACTTCTGTAATTCATGTTAAGAGTAGTCTGTTTGTGTTTGGTGGTTTTGTGTTCTGGGGGGATTTTTTGGTGTCTGCGTTTTGCTTTTCCAAAAGGAAAAGCTAGATTTATTGCTGTAATCAGAGACATGCCAAGCTGGGAAGAGTGTTGGTACAATGAACTCCAGTTAGTTTTTACTCCAGGATATCTCTCTGATGAGGCCACTGCTGGAACATCCAGTGGGAAAAGTCAGCAGAAGGCAGGGAATGTTCTACCCAATGCCAACCTGACCAAGGGCAGAGGCCATTTGGACTCTGCTGGCACACACACCCACACACAAAAAGTGAGATTTTGTTGAGTTTTGGCACTTGGCTATTCTGGACCTTTTTGGCTTTTGATTTTGGCCCAGCTACTGAGTCAATCACATTTCTCTAAATGTCAGTGTAGTTATTTAGCACAGGGAAAACAAAGCTCCATGTCTTTGATACTTAATCAAGCCTTAAGACCTTTAGTCCCAGCCTTACCCCCAACACAGACAGGAAGCTCTGATGCAAAGTTAATTAGGGGCTGGCTCCCTGTTTGTCACTGCTACACTTCAAAACAGTTGCAAGATGCCTGTTTTACATCTACTAACAACACCCTCCACAGGGTGAACTCCTCTTGCCCTCACAGCTACCCCAGGATGTGCCATTTTGTGCACTGAAGTCTCTAACTCCAGTGGAGGAGGCAGTGTCAGGATGCTCAGCAGGACCCAGCTTTCAGAGGACAACTGAGGCTGACATTTACTCTGCACATTTATTACAACAGAAGATACACACAATTACAAAATGGCAGGAGCTCCCTAACACCACCCTCACCTGGTGCTTGCCAAAGATTTTCTAGCAAAAGGCTCTGATTGGGAAATAAGCAAATAAAAGTTTAAGGACTGGAGCAGCTCTCATCCTATGCCAGAGTTCTGTGCAGTGACACAAGTGGGATAACAATACCAGGGCAAGATCCATGCTCAGCACTGCTCCAGGAAGGAATTACAGTAAATGAAGAACAGCTGCAAAGAGGAAGAAAAACTGTAAATGCTGCCTGGTCTTGTCAAGGAGTAAAATTGTTCTTGCAGAGAGGCAGCAATGCAATCAGACACACAGCTGGCACTCCTTCAGTCTCAGCCAGCATGAAACAGCATGCTTTAAAAACCAAACCAGCTCTGGTGGGTGCTCTGATCTGTGCCTCTCCAAGGACTTGACTAGCCAGTCCTTCTAGCCAGGAAACTTCCTGGCTGTGTGGGAACTTCAGTGTGGTCTAGAGCATCAGGATGGGCCTCAGACTCTTCTCTCCAGATCCATTTTGAAAACAAGCCCACTCCTAGAGTCTCTAAGCACCTTTACTCTCCTCACAGTGATTTGTCATTACTGCAGTCTGTTTGTTATTCCTCCTCACTTAATGCCACGCAGCCTTTCCTTCCCAAAGCATTCAGGGTCTTATCCAACTCCTACTGACAGAACTGGGGCTGGAATCCAGTTATGGGACTCTGGAAATCGAGCACCACAAGGTTAAACACCCATTACCTCACTGGATCAGAAGTCTCTCTTAGAAGTCCAGTGTGAGAAGAACTGGACCCACTGGAAACCCAAAACAGTCCTAGGATGGAGTTGTGGGTCCTACTCAAACCCCAGCTTTCACACAAGGGGCACGAGGCAACACTTCCAAGTTCCTAAAAGGAATTGCTGTCTGCTTCCTGCACTTCCCACACTTCTGATGAATGGGAGATCGTTTTGGGCACAGCTGGGAATGTTTTACTTGGATGTGGCTGTTTTTCCTCAATCTTTAGCTAAATTTTCCATTTATTCTCCTTTTCTCCACTCTCAGGAACAGCAAGAGGGTTTCTATAACCAAGTCTAAGTACACTGTTAGTGACCCTAGGAGATTTATGGAAAGGTCTCTGTTCACCAAGGGACTCCCTCTTCCCAGAGAAGCCTTATTTTGGTATTCAACTTCATTAAATAAAATGTATACTTATTTGTAATGTATCAATAAAACAGCTGGCTCAGAGCTGTTACCTCTTTCAGCCTAAAGGTGACCCCAAAATAAATAAATAAATAATGCTTTGAATTTTGCAGAATTCTTCTGTGGATATATACAGAATTCAGAATTCATTCTGTGAATGAACAACAACAGAGCAGCTACCCACACACCTATGCTCTGTTCAGTTCTCAGAGTGTTTGTATGCTTTATTAAGACCAACCAACTGGGTTTAAGGTTAGAATTTTCCCTGAAACACCCAAGCCCACACACCAGAATTATTCCCTAAGGGCAGGAGAGGGCTTCTGAAGCTGTATTTGGAGAGATTCATAACATGACCCAAGATCCTTAGCCAAATGGTGTGACAGTTCTTTATCATTATTTTTACTAAGGAAAATATTCCCCAACACATTCCAAACTAAGTTTTGCCTTTTTCCCTGTCCTGAACTGAGCATGCTCATATAGATGAAGAATATCTAAAAAGGCAGCATTCCCAGCTGGAGTGAGCCAGCCTGCCCAACAACACAAGCCATTATTTGTTATTCCTTGCTTCCAGTCAGGATTCCAGCTTCTGAAGCTGACAAGCTTGTGCAGAATCCTAGATGTAGTTCAATATACTGAAAAAAAAAAACCCAACCATATTTAAAATAGAAAGCCTTTGAGAGTAGCCAAGTGGAATACTTGAGGAAAAAAATTATTAAAGAAGCTGCAGAGGATTTACAATTCTGTTTTGTTTGGATCTGTACAGTAGCCTAGCCCACAAATAGAAACCTTGGGGTTTTTTTACATTTGCTTTTCTTTATTTGAGAGTTGTGGGAATGATGGTAACCAAGCAACACCACAAAGCTGGAAAGCCCTGGTTGAGACCATTGCTCATATCCTGAGATGAGCCAGGATATGCTCAGTGCCTGGAGGAGCCATGGGATCTCCAGTTTTGTACCCTTCAGGGGCCACAAGATCCCATCAAGAATGAGGGGAAAGATTCCCTGCAATCTGTGGGGTGTCCGTGCCTCTGGGTGAAAACTGAACTGAATTCTCCTGCTACTTGGCATCACTGCCAGTTTTGCCATTTTTTGCACACTGGGAAGTTCAACAGGCTGGGGAACTCCAAAATACTGTGTCTCAGACAGCACAAGGTTAACAAGTTACACAAAACCTCCACAGGTCTCACAGAAAATTCAGTGTGGACCTGTGTGAATTTCAGTCTGTTTACACAGAAGTTAGCCCTAACAATTAACTCTCAAACACAACAATAAAGAGTGTAACTAAGTTCCAGAAACTATCCACAATGCCTTTCCTGGGCAAAAACTACCCTCCCATTCATCTCTAGCAAATCAGAACAATTAAGCATTTTACAGCTTCTATAATTAAAACCAGCTGAAATACTTCATTTCCAATTAAACTGCAATTATTAGTGTTTTCAAACTGGCACATCCTCCATGGAATCTCTTCAGTCTCCCAGAAGAAGGAGAGAAGCTTCTGCAGGAACTAGTACTTCATATTTTGCACACTTGAGCAAAATCGGTTGTGCCTTCCCTCTATCAAATTATTTTTATTCAGCACTTTATAAAGCAATTTTTTTAGTCTGCTCAAAAATAATGTTTCTTAATAACAAAGCCAAGGTATATATATTTGTACACACACTTCAGGACGTTGCTATATTCTGAGATAGAAAAGTATGGAAATTATGTTTTTTTTAAACAAGTTAAAGTCACTTGATTATCCAAGTAAGCAGTTGCAGAGAAAATATATCTGAGTGCTCATAGATCTGAGCTAAGTGAGGGGTTGTGTTAGGAGACCAGAGGTATCAGCTGCAGATACAGTGTGCTGGGTAGTGCCTCAAGGCTGGGGCTGCAGATCCTCTCTGGAAGCTGCAGACTTTGCACCCTGCTCAGAGAGCACCCAGTGCACACCCAAGGTGCAGATCTGCAGCAGCAGGATCCTCATGTCTCATTCCACCTGATTCCATTCCATTCTCATTGACTTGATGTCTGGAAATGAGAAGGGCTGAGAACTCCCAGCCAGCCATCAGCTAAGGATATTCACACTCCTTCCTGGCACTCCTCCAAGAGCTGAACACAAGCATGAAGCATGTTTCACAGTCTGGAGCTCCTGAGATTCCATATATTCCCCTTCTTATCCAAAGCTCCAGTCCTTATTTCTCTACATTTACAATGGGGAAAACACCCTCTTTTCTCACCACATAAAAAAAATATCTAAGAACAGGATCATAATCAACAAAAATGAAGGTTGAAATCAATTTACAAACACATCTCTAACCTCTTTTGAAGTTTAAATAGGAAGGAGGATCAGAATTACCCAGGGGAGCTTGGTCAGACTGAGCCCTGGGTGTAAATGAGCTCTCATTCCCATGTGGTATTTCACATCACAAAGAGCCCTGAGACAGAGGCTCCCATGCAGCACAGATCTGTACATCAAAGCAGGCTCTGCATGGCAATGACACACACACCAAACACCCAAAGTTTGGAAGCAAACTTCTTACACTGGAACTCACTGGTCCTTTGATGATTTCAAATGTTTGGGGCCAGGCTTCAGCTTAAAGGCTCTTTATGTCAGTCTTTTACTTGTGAAGGAATCGGGCTAAAATAAAGCAAAAAATACAGTCTGGCTTTTTTTCTGCTGAGGAGGTGGGATAAAAGTGAGTGCTGGTGCAAGTCTGTAATGCCATCAGTGACCTCAGATGCAGCCTATGCTGCAGGAAACCAGACTCTGCCTCAGTTTACTTGCACAGCACCTCCTGCAGGGATGTTTATTCAGAATTCCTGTCTGTATTTATTTTCCTAGGAACAAACATCTATTTACTGCTGGCACTGAGCCTCTGCAACTGATTTATGACTTGGCACCTTGGCTCCAAGTGCCTTTAAGATCCTAAAAGTAAAGTTTGTTCCAGTTATATCCTCTCTCCCACAAGACATAGTCTGCATATTTTATGGTACCCTAAAAAAAGCAACATGTTATGTTTGATGACCAAGTTGCATGGAAAACATTATATGCATGCAACGTGGCCAAGCTACCATCTCTAACTGAACAATTGTGTTGGGAACTACCAGAGTTCTGTTTAGTTTAGATTTGCAAACTCTCAGTACATCGAGGTTATTTATTTTTCCATTTTATTCCCGAATATTTTTGCTGCTTAAGTAGAAGGGAAGAGGAGTGTGCAGTAAAAATAAATATGGCTCAACCTACCTTTCATGTTTCCAAGCTCTCCTGACTTTCACAGATGGACCTGCAGGACCTGCCCTCCAGGCTGGTTAACAAAAATGACTTAAAGCAGCCAAATAAAAAATCACCCCATAAATCAGCTCAATGTCATCCTTTTCACTCAAGTCCTCAGTGTGAGCAATTGAAGCTTTCACATCAGGAAGGATCTTAATATTCACCCCCCACACACACATTTCTCACCCCTGCTGCCTGCCCTCCTGAGACTTTCTCTCAGCCATCTTAGTACAGAAGTTCCTCTCCTGGGGAATTCCTGAAGTCCATGAGCCTGGCAAGCCATAGGAGCAGCTCCTGGGGTACACTCAGGACTACACCACACTGTAAAAGCTGGGAGTTCAAAGCAGAATTGCCAAGTTACAGAATAACAGCTGGTGACTACAACTTTTCTCATCTTGTATGGAACAAAATGCCTCAATTAACACAAATCATACTAACAGTGAACTAGAAAGAAAGTGAACTAGAGAAAGTAAAGGCAGATGGAAAGCAACCTGATTTTAATCATTTTTTCAAGGCAATCCCTTCTATATGGGAAAGATTTTATATGTGGGGGTGGGAGGTGGGAAAGAACTGTTTTAATCTCTCCCATTTCAAAAAGCATAGCCAATAAAAACAAAAGAGACAGTCTTCATTGTCTTAGAGACCCATTTGTTAGCCAATTCCTTTCCAGTTTTGTCAGAACTTCCAGCGTAAGGGAAGGAATAAAGCAAAAACTCAGTGTACAACTGATCTGTCCATTCACACACCCAAAAATAAACACACTGCAAATGCAAAAACATGAAGTTGTAGAGGCCACAGTACACAACACTGGCCCACTGAAGAGCAAACATGAAACTGCTAAAGCTGTCCTCCTGTGAAGAAAAAAGTCACAGAAATTGAAGGAAAACCTTTAAACTTTAGGTATGTCTACACAGATCAATATGTAGTCATTTTATAGTGTTTATTATAGGAAGTAAAAATATGTTTAAAATAGTTTAAAAGCCTGAAGACAGAACTGGGATCTGAAGTCTGGCACTAGACTATAAAGTGGGACAATTAACCAGAAACACCATTTTGGGTCTCCCTCTCACATTAAGGCAAAAGATGACTTCTGGAAATCTCACCTGTCCTTTGGATACTGACTTCTGGGCTGTCACAGGGTGATAAGGGATATAACCACTGGGAGAAAGAAAACAAATCACCCAACAATTAATGGAATAACAATTTAGAGCCTGATCAAAGTAAAGCCCCAGCAAGGGAGCCAGGAGGAGGGAGGCAATGGGGCCAGAGCTGGGCAGGACCTGCCCTCCAGGCTGGTTAATAAACACGACTTAAAGCAGTCAAATAGCACTGTTCAGTCATAGTTTTTTCTAAAAGACAAACTTAGAAACTGGCAAATCAATTCCTGTACAACTAGAATGGAAATTTCAAAGAGTTAATGCCACAAGAGAAATTGTTACTAAGAAACCAAGACTTGGCAAAACAGGCAGGTTTCCAGAGATGGAAGTGCTGCTTTGGCCCTCCTCTCTGCTTACATAGTGCCTACAAAATGCAACTGCAGAGCCATTTCTGTAAGAGTTGGGAAAGATGTGCTCTCTGAAAGTTTTTCTTCAGATGGCCTGTCATTTTAGTGACAAGAGGTTCAATACACTTCAGCTCTTCCCAAGTCTGGGAGAGGAATGCTCACATCTGTCAATAATCACAAGGGTATCACCACGTGGTAATAACATGGAATGGTGAGGACCTTATTAGAAGTTCTCTTGGCTTCTCCTTTCAAGGAATAATGAGAACTCAATTCACTTCACATGACTTCAGGCCAAAGCTTTAATACAAGTTATCAGCCTGGATTCATTAGCTGCTTTGAGGCAAAATTCAACATAATCCCTTTTCTTCATATTTTGTTTTAAAACAAAACAAAACAAAAAAAATTTACCAGATTCTTACGAGAAGCAATAGACTCCTGGATGGCTCCAGGTTTCAGCCTGTATCCTGAACAGGTAAACAGCATTCCACATCATCTTGGAAAGACAGAAACAGGCCAGGCTGGGGCCCAATCCTCCTCCTAGTTTGAAGGGGGGAGGTAAATCCAGTAGCATCTTTCACGGAAGAAGCTACATAAAACTTTAAAACTCTCATATAAAAAAGCATCCAGAGTCAGACCAGAGTAAATCCTGCTTTCTTTAACCTGTGTGTGTAACAAGACAAAGCACACAGACACTTAGGCTTCCTTGTGTATGACATCTTGAAAATCTTAGGTAGCAAAGTTAAGACAGTGTTGACTATGAGTGGCTGCTGTATTTCCATCCCATCCCTCTCACCCGACTCCTCTCTGGATGGCTCCTTTAACTACAAAGAGGTTATTTGTATACTTTTCTTGTGTATCTGTTTGGAGATGTTTGTTTGTTTGGGGAGGTTTGGTTTGATGTGGCTTTGGTGTTTGTTTTGGTTTTTTTGAACTTTAATCCATGAGCAGGTAGGTACCTTTCTACATTTGTATTACCGTGGAGCATTAATAATTCACAGCCTGGCTCTTAAGGAGTCCATCTGCTGCTCAAGAGCCTAGATCACTATTTCTCATTCCAATTAAAAGCAGATTCCTTCCCAAAGCTCTTTGCTGTTGCCTGTAATCTGAAAAGTCAAAAAATGTAGCACGAAGCAGCCCCCAAGGTCCCTCCCAGAAAAATCTCGAACCAGCAAAAGGCAAAGCCTTTTATGGAGTCTGGTACCAAATTTGTTTCAAGACAAAACTCCAGCAAACCCAGCACACTCAGCAGTCAGCCCAGCCCAGCCCAGCTGGCGCCAGTTCCAGTGGTTGTTCCCCATGCCTCCTGTAAGGCCTGCAAGCAGAATGCAGCTCTGCCAGAGCTCTGCTCCCATGCTCCTGTGGGGAAGCATCTCCAGCCCACTCCTGCCTGACAGCCCAAGATTTCAAAACCAGTTGTCCTTGCCAAGTTTTGGGGCACTGCAGCAAACATTCCTTGCTACACTGCTGTTTGACCATCTTCCTCTGTGAAACCACTTGTGCTGTGTTGGGCTCCAACTTGCCCAGCAGCTCCAGGAGGAGCTCTGCTCAGCCCAGAATGAGCTCTATGCCATGGCATGAAGTGGCTGGGGTTTGTCAGAAGGAAGAGCAATCTTGAGGTCATTTTGGTTTTTTAACTCACAGAAAAGGAATCTTTACTATCAGGCTGAGCTGCTCCCTAAAAAGATGATACTGCCATTTAGAACAGTGAATGATAGCTTAAGGGCATGCTATTCAGTTTAATTAGTGATTGCACTAACATTGCTTTATTCATGTAATATGATGTAACAATGGTAATGACAAATGGCTTTGAACTGCATCATCTGCAACTGCAAGATGATCCCTCTCCCATGTAACAAGCCCCTTGCTATGGTCAATAACACTGCTTTTCTTCTTTGGCAATTCTCATTGAAATGCTTCAGGAGGTACCCCTTCCACCTACAGCCTGATTTTCACAGACCTGACTGCACACAATTCCAGTTCAAACTTTCTGCACACACAATCTCTGAAAATCCAACACCAGCAAGGCAAAGAGAAAATTCCAGCCCCTCATCTATGGGGAACATGCAAAATAATCAGGGGCAGATACACTGCAACTGAAGTGAATCATGTGTAAAAATGTTAACATGGGAACCTCAACTCACCCCCTTAGCACAGAGAAAGGCAACCAACCCATCACTCTTTGTCAAGCAATTTACATAGCTGACCATCTGCTGCCAGATGGGGTGACAGCAGAGGGACTTTCCAGACTACCCATTGCCTGTTCTCGTTCAGAATTTCCTTGCTCTTGTAGGCTTACTCTCCTTACTATAAAATAAAAGGCAACACTTCACATTATAGAGTACTCTCCATCCCAAAACTCTCTGTGGACTGTGAACCCTCTCTGTTGTTTCAGGTGCCCCTTCCCCAGAAAGTCAGCTGCTGTCAGCCCCTTCCCCAGAAAGCCAGCCCCAGAAAGTCAGAGGACTGAGGCTCAGACACAGCTTGTGCCTCTCATGACAGGAAAAACTCCTGAGGTTATGGGCCCTGATGTGATGCAGACCCAACAGCACACCGTTAGAACTGTCTTGTATCAAAAAGCCCAGTAAACTTCATTTTTAAAGTATTTACAGAACAAAGAGAAGAATTCAATGTAAATATTTAGAAGTTCTGAAGGCAAGATGCTGTTTTTACCCCAGTATCACAAAAGCAGAATTCCACTGATGTTGAGGATTTCCTCTCTTTAGCATGTACCAGAAATAGAAGTGATACTTTCCACAGTCCTCTTTCATACAAAGATAAACACTGGAGAGCCAATGCTCTTCTGGTGTAAAGTTTATTGACAGCTCAGCTCAAGATCTCCCCAACACCTAACTGTATGAACATTTATTTGACTTCTATTGGGATGAAATAATAATTAGCACATTTTTAAAAAGTCAGTGCAATCACTGCAATCAACTTTATCCCAGGCACATCCTCCAGCCTTCTGCAAACCCTTCCCATCCCCAGCAATGCCAAGCAGAAGCAGCATGTGCAGGACAATGAGGCACAAGAACATGGCCACTAAAGACAGGTGTGTGGTTTTAGCTCCAGTTGTTAAAGGGACAACTGCTTTTATTGGGTGACAAGGAAGCAGTGACAATGGGCCAAACTCTGTTCTTGTGGATTTCAAGTGGACTTCCACTCCAACTTGAGTATCTAAACAGACATGGTTAAACACCTGGAGTCCTCTGACTGCCAGAGCTCCTTCCAGGCCCTGGGATCTTCTCCAATCTTCCTCCCTCACCATGGCTCCTTCCAGCCACCATCTTCTGCTCCTTTCACTCCTGCAAGCCTCTGGGCACTCTTCTTGCACAGCCACAGAAGCTGCTCCAGTTCAGCTGTGTTTGCCTCCCCCTGCAGACCTCTCCAGGGCACCCCTGGCAGGTAACACCTCTTGTCCCCCCGTGCTCCAGCTCTGGGATCTGACAGTACCTGAGCTTGGGGCCCCTTCCTGCTGCTCTTCCCTGATGGTTCAGACCTGGCTGCCTCTCTGTTGGCCAGACTAATCATCCAACCCTTTCTGCCTCCCACTGTGTTTGTAGACAACCTATTTTGGCTACTGTGGAGTTAAGAAACCCTCAAGTTCCTTGAGGACCTAAGTAGGTTTCCTCCTTTCATGCCAGTAACCAAGTGGCTGCACTATATGGAAAAGCTCAGGAGCTGCAGGGACAGATGAGGAAGATGAGGGACAGATGAGGAAGCTTCTCTCCACCAGTGTTGTGCAAGCAGTTTATCTCCACACCAGACCTGTCCTCAACCACTCTGCAGTGCAAGAAGCACAAGCTCTAATGCTAAAACCAAAGCACAAACCCATGCCAGCAGCTTCACAAACCAGCCAACTCAAAGCAATCTCTAGCCAGCAGTAAGTTGTTACTGGAAAACAGCTACAAAAAAATCTTTCAGACCATGCATAAAGACCACTATATCAAATTTTGTCCAGGTTAATTTACAGCACAAACCAGTTATGCCTTCCATCAACACAGAAAGCAGAGGTCCCAGAGTGATGACATTTTTGGACTTGTAGGTTTTTCCATCACTAGCATAAACCACAGTTTCTGAACATACTCCCACCACACCCAGAATGCATGTGCAAGGCTTTCATTGCATTTAATTTTACACAGAGAGCCAGAGGCAGCACTGTAATTGAAATACAAAAAGAAAGCAGTTTAAGGGTAGTTCAGAAGTGGGAGCCACAAACTGGACACGTGTAGGACAGTCATATAAAAAACAGCATTTAGCAGGTAATTCGATCTGAAATGACCATTTGAGCACGTGCCTGAGCCCAAGTTCTCTTTCTTGGCAGCTGTACCAAACCCATAAGAAAGCCTCAAGTCCTGGTCTGCTGCCCCATTAACTGCAGCACCCATCAGACCTCAGCAGCACCAAGAGCCATGTGCCATGCAGAGCACTCAGGCAGACACCCCCGTGCTGAGCCCTCAGAGTGAGGGTCCCAACAGGAGCAACCAGGATCCTGAAGAACTGCCAGCATTCAGACTGTCCCGGAGCACAAACACCATCTTCCCGTGCTGTTCCAGGTAAGATCCAGTCAAATTCCAGAAATGTTTTTACCTGGATTATGCAGAAAGTTGGGACAACAACCTACCAGCCCTGAATGTGAGGTTCTGAGTTTGAAATGCCAGGCAGCCTGACCTCTCCAGCACTGAAGGGTAACAGCTCCATGGACACAACAGTGGGAGCAGCTTCTTTAATGCCATCTCAAAACACACCCACACCTTGGGGGGGCAGTCACCTCCTGAGAAGTCATACTCCAAGTCCACTTGGCCATGACCAGCACAGCCAGAGAGCACTGCTCAGTGCCTCTCTGAACACACAACAGCACCAGTCCTCAAGGAAGCACAGTGCATGGAAACACTAGGTTTAAGTTCCCACTTCTTCAAAAATGCAATGTCACAGACCTCCAGTCAGTTAACACCAGCTAAACTGTACCAGCCAAATGCTGTCCCCAGCTCTGAGCAGCAACACACCAGTATTCAAACAGGGGAAACTTCTCTGCCATTGGAACACTTATCATCCCAACACCTGGGAGATGAGATTCACCTGTACTTTAAACACTGGACACAGTACTCAGCCATAAGCATTTCTTGCAGCCAGCAAGCCACTAGAAAGCATACTGAAAGGCTTTTTATGAAGGCCAATCACTATCCTTTTCTTGAATGACCACATGAAAATTGGTGACCGTCCCACAATGGACTGAAAGGGCCTTTTGTCTGAAGGAAAAGGACAAGGAGGCACAAAGTATTGCAGATGTGTTTGTAACTCGTGTTTTTTGAAGCAACTGTACAGCTTTAGTTAAGAGCAAATCAAGAAAAGAACAGCCTTTGAAACTGTTATGCCACAACACTTTCCTATTATGTATATGCAAAGTGGTTCTTTAGATGGGTCTTTTTTGTATTACAAAAAGATGGGCAGGCATTCTGTATTATTGTTTTACAGGAAAAGTTTAAAACACATGCAGACTCTTGACTTTATTCCAAAACTCTAATTAGGGGCTGCAGCACTACTTGCCTTGTCTAAACAGAAAACCATCAGAAGCTTTTTTGGTACAAGATCTAGCAAAAGTCTAATTGCACTGGGATAATAAGTGAATGCACTGTCACTTTTGTTTTATAATCACCTTATTAACTGAGCAAATTTGCAATTACCCATAAAGCATATCATGGCCTATTCAATAAAAAGGCATTTTTTATACTGGGAAACAAGTATCTGACTGACTTTGAAGTCTGCTTCTGACATCTCTCACAAAAATGGTCAAATTCATCTGCTGACAACTTCTCAGAAGTAAGGAATGCTTCACTTCACCCACCCCAACCCCATTTCAGTTCTCCACTTTTCCACGCAAAAGTACACACACCCTAAGTGGGATTTCACACGTGGTTCTAAACAAGCTGCACAGGGGCAAACCTTCAGCAGACAGCAGGAACTAATAAGGAAAATCAGATTTCTTCTAATTCATATCCAGAACTCGGGAATTACTGCACTTCCATTCAGAAAGAGAAGTCACAGCTGTCAGACTTGCCCTCTTCACCCGTCTCTTCCACCCACATACTGTGAAACTAAAGAGACAAAAAATGTCAGATTTTCACTCTCCAGATTCTTGCTGCATCCCAGAATCTATATTCCTTGTGTTCCCACCACCTCCAGTACAAGGGCCAAAGCCTTTGCTGCAGGAATCACCTACTGTGCTACTTCAGATACACACTGGAAGTGCAAGTCATGCCAGGACAAACACCCCCCCCAGGTTACTGTACTCCCTCTCATCTCACACTCTGTAAACCCTCTCGTAGTCCTCAGGACTGTATTTTGAACCTTGCACATGCAAAGCAGAAGCAGAAGACTGCTGCACCATCCTCTGGAACTGCCAGGAGCTCAGACACCAAACAGGGCAAAGAGACAGGAGCTGTGCAGCCCCTCTAATCTCAGTGAAGTTCAGGGCCAAATTCTTTGATATAATAATGATACAGAGTGTTGCTTTCAAACGGCCACGAGCAGGGGAAGGTGCCCAGTCTAAAATAAAGACACTTTGCTGCAGAAGTTAACTGTTTCAGTACTGTTCATTTTCATATATGAACAAGAAAACTCCAAGGAAAAAAGCTGGTGAAGCATCTGAGAAGAAAAGGCAGGAGAAAGAATAAAGAAACTGAAGGATTAGGCCAGTGCCCAGAAGGATGGAGGGGGCAGCAGCACCAGCCATGGGCATGGGGTCATACTTCCCCAGAGTAATATGGACAATAAGATTACAAGTCAACCTTTATTTAACTGTTGGTTGTAGTTATTTTTCTACCCTTGATCTTTGTGCAAAGCCTCATTGCTCCAAATTGTTACACAGCTTTACTTTTATCCTTCAGTGCACAGTGAGAAGTGGAGTTTGACCTTTCCTTGGGATGTGTAAAGCAGATTGTTTTGAAAAAACAACTGAGGATTTTTTTTGTGTGTGTTCTCCATGATGATCATTACTTAATGTCTGAAGACCTCCAAGATGTGGGACCTGAAAACACGGTAGGAAATGCACTCCTGAGAATGACAACAGAGGCAGCAGGTGTGGGTGAAAAGGAATACAAATACAACAGCCTGGGGGAATTAACAGCAAACACAGGTTGCTTACAACTGCTGACAGGCACAGTTTCAGTGCTTCCATCTTTGCTAGAAGAAAACTCAAAGAAAATTTAAACCACATTGCAGGCCGTTGGAATTCTGTACTTTCTCTTTAAAATAGGCCCAAACTGATTTCAGCTCTGGACAAATATTTCCTTAAAATCTGGGAAACAGCAGGAAGGTGTCCTGACTTAGCTTCACTTCTGCTCCTTTGAGCAAGACAGACTAGATAACAAATCCTGATCTAGACTCAGCACCAAACCTCCCTCAGCACAGAAAGTACTCAGAGATGCTCACTTTCAATTTTTAGGCTCATTACAATGTCAGACAAGCCCGGAACTCTCAAGCACATGCTCCTCCTCAGGCATCTGCCTGGACATAAGGACTGTGGACACAGCCCCTTCACTTAAGGATAAACCAGAGAAAGTTTTGAAGGGTGTTTACCTTAATTCATCTTAGTTGTAACATTTCTTACACAGTAAATTTCCCAGAGTTGGCACCATACCTCCTTACACATTTATATAGCACCTGACACAGAACAAGCCTTATCTTGATTGGTGTCTCATTACACTTAACAGATCCTGCTGTTCTCATCAAGGGCTAAACTCCTTCAACTCCCATAACACAATTAGTGAGAGAACACTCACAGCCTAGCAGCAGCCTTCAGCTCCAGCAGGTTCTGATGGTGCCTCATGAAATTCATCAGCCCGTTAGGACCTGGAAATCATCCTGCATTTACAGGGACTGACTGCACTCACAGAAACAATTGTGGCAAGGGCACAGTGTCCTGCTCACAGCTGCTTCAAGGCTCTTGTGAGTGGCATTCAACAGGTTACCACCCAGGATTTCTTTCATGGCCAGTGCAAACGCATTCCTGGTTAACCTCGATGTTCTGCTTGCAGCAGTCTCTTCCACTTTCTCTTTAAAAAGTTTTTAGGCTGCTTTCCCTGAATCATCACATTTTGAAAAATATTTTATGATTGCACCAGGAGCTCAAAAAAAAAAAAAAAACAAAAAACCAAAACCCAAACCCAGAAGTAAGATATTTTACACATCCACTGGTAATCCAAATGTAACAGTTAAGAATTCCCATGGAAGATCATTAGTCGCCCTGAAATATATTTTCAAGCTGGAATCAACCAAATCAATCCATGGGAATGTGACCAGGAATGAAACAGATGGATTTTCTGTGATGCCTCTTGGCTCTCCTCAAGAAAATTAATCTGGTAGCAAAGTGATTCACATCTCAGAATGATGAGGGTGGGGTAGAAGCTTCGTTTACAGCTCAACAAAGGAAGCATTGCATTCTGATAGAGAATAATATTGCCAGCTGCCACTGCTTATCAACCCATTCCACTCCTAATTCTATTTTCCACGCACACAAAGAAAAACCTCCGAAAAGCCAACCGTGTGTCACCTCAGTGGTTTCGCCTCGGTGCTGCGGCTCAGACGAATCCCCAGACGGGCGGATTTGTGCGGAAACAGTAGGACAGGGCACGGCAGCCTTCGTCCTTACCTTGTGGTGGATGTCAGCGCTCCACAGCCCCAGGAAGAAGGGGTGAGGCTGCAGCCAGCCCTTCGGCACCCAACGCACCGCTGCCTCAGCGCCTCTGCCCGCCGAGGCGGCCGGGGACAAACGGCTGCGCTCGGAGAGAGCCGGCTCCCTCCTCCCCGGGGAAGTTAATCACGGATGTTAATCATTTATAAGCCAGGCTGTTACCCTGTAGCCTCCAACAGCACGGCACTGCCCGGTTTCGGGGGCTGGCGGGAGAGGAGGGCAAAGCCGAAAAGCCGAGCGAGGCAGAGCCGGTCCCGGCGCACGTCGGGCGGGGTCGGAGGCCGGGCGGGCCCCGACTGCAGTTCCCGTAGCGCCCGGAGGGTCCCGCCTGCCTCCGCCCGCTGGCGGATCTCAGAGCCGGGACCCGAAGCGTTAGAAAATCAGTGGTGTGTGTGTGAGGGGAGTGGGGGATGTTCCCAAGCGTTAGAGAAGCAGGGGGAGGTGTGCGTGTGAGTGTGTGTGTGAGGGGAGCGGGGGGCGTTCCCCCCTTCCTTCCCAGGGAAACTCCCGGCGGGCTCTCCCCCCCCGCCCCGCGCAGGTGCCGCCGCAGGGAGGGGGAAGGCAGGAGGGTAACCTTACCTGGCATCCAGCGGGGCCGAGGCAGAGGAAGAAGAAGAAGGAGGAGAAGAGGAAAGGAGGAGGAAAGGGGGGGGACGAGGCGGAGGCTGCGGGACCGGCGGGGCGCGGCTGCCGGTCCGGTGTGGTGGTGGCTGTGGTACCGCCCCTGCCGGCGCGCGCCGCCCCGGGCCCGCCTCAGTAACGGCCGTAACGGCCCCCGCCCAGCGCGGCGGCAGCGGGGACGGGGAGCGGGGAGGAGCGGGGGGGAACGGGGACACGGATGGGGACAGGAGGGACCCCAGGGGACGGAGTGGGGTTGGGGGAGGCGGATCGAACCCCTCCCCGGCAGCACAACCGGGTTTGTGCCTGCGGGGTGCTGGGCGGGAAGAGTTGTGTGTGAGGGAGAACAGCCTCACCCCCCCCCCCCCGCCCCAATCCCGGTTCCGGTGTCATAATTGATTTGTGCTCATTAACCGCAGCCCCGGGACGGCACCACCGGCCCGCAGGGGAAGGCCTCAGATTGTCGGTCAGCAAAGTGAACCGGGTAACACTGAGGGTAAAACCTCCCCTCTGCAACTCCTCCTCCTCCGGGATACAAAACTTACCACAAGTTTCTCAGTAATCGGTGTTTTAAAACACGACCGAAACGCTCCGAGGAAAGCACGTTGTTCAGGCAAAGGTAAAGGAGCAGTAAATAACCATTCCCTTTACATTTAAACACTGGAATGTGGAGGTACAACCACACGCTTCGAACTAAAAAAGAGCAAATTTCCCCTCGGCATCTGTAATGTGGATTTACTACCAGTACTGGGGTCTTCGACCATCACCAGCATTTACCTTAACCCAAACACACATCCCTTCCCACTTCTGTTAGCTACGGGAGCCACCAGCACTGGAAAATCATCACATTTCCTCCCCAAATCCTTGCATCCCTCTGCTCCTCCTCTGGCACCCGAGCCTGGCTGGGTCACAAGGCACCTCTGCTTCAACCTCCAGCCAGAAAACTGATTTCTTACACCTTCAACTACAACTTAGAGATGCCACTCGGCCCACATCAACCAAGGATTCCCAAACTGCAGCATGGAAAAGAATTCCAAGGGAGATTTGCATTGAGTAGGGAACACCCCACCCTCCAATGCTGGCAGGGGAGCCCCTTGGGGGGACAGCACTTGGTTCTCTGCTCTGGTGGTCCCCACCTTAACATCACTGGGCAGTTTCACCTCCATCCAACTCCTGGGGCTTCATGGAATCACCATCTGCTGAATGGACTCTTCTAGAAAACAGAGAAAAATTCGATTATTTAACACTATGGGAAGACCACAGGTTCACAATTAAGGTTTCATTTGCAATCATGTCTTCAAAACTATGAAAAGCTTCAGCAAACATGGGTTTATTTGAAACAACAGAACTTTGAATGTCCAGGCTTGTGTTTGTGTTGAGAGTGCTCTTTATAGTATTGCTGACATTTTCCTGCATGCTGAGCTGGATGAATTTTGCCTGGGAGTTTTGGAAGTGATTCTGAAGTTCAAGACAACTGTGCATTATACTCATAAAACAAGGGTGCCACTGACCTTTCAGCACAAGAGAATAGATGAGAATCACAGACCTGAGACTCATCTAAAGGAACACGGTGGAAACACATAGGATGAAAGGCTCTAAAGGCTTTACAAATTATATTTGGATGGGGGAGAGCAGGGAGAAAGAGAATGTGGGAAAAAGAAGAATGAAAAAGGATCCTGCTGTTTAGCTCATGCATAAACTGTATGTGCTCAGCCAAAGGTCACTCCTTTTATTTTCTCATTAATTTCAATGACAGTAGATGGTATATGAAGAACAATCTAAAAATAAGATCAGCCAGAAATAGCTGAGGTTTTACTGTGACAGCATAGTAGGGAAAAAACCCTGAGCTGCAACTTCATTCCAGATCTTTGACTTTTTAAAAAGCAGCGGCTTAAGGGAAGTTAATTACTCAAGATGAATTGTGACTTTTATTTACAAAAGATAAATAAAAATAAGTCGTATACTTTTAGTGCATTTTCCCATAAAGCTTTTGTACTTTCTGTGTGCACTGAAATGATTTCATTCCCCTTGCTCACAAAAGGTAGATTTGAGGGTGAGCTGGCTGGGTACTAAACACACAAGGAAAACAGTGCTAAGGCAGCATTGTGAGCAAACAGAGAGGGAATAACAGCTTGGGGAAGCCTGCAGGTGCGTGGAAAAACTGGCACAAGGAAACTGCCACCCACAGCAAAGGAAAGTAGAGGCCAGAGTGGGAGCAGAGAGGGGATCATGAATATTCTGTGGCGAGGATCATGAATGGCTGCCTCAAACAAATCTTCAGGAAACTGGAGCCCTTCGTGCACAGACTGATGCAACATCTGCCAACGTTTTTCCAGGGAAGACATGGCCAACATCTAGAAGTTGATCTTCAGATGACGTGCCACAGATTCTGCATCAGCACTGAAGGAGTTTTAGCACTAGCCCCCAGCTTTTTTGATTTTTGCAGCAGAATATTTGGCTGTATGCTGAGTCTAGATTTTCAAAAAGAGGACACCAGCTGCCCGAAGTTTAGTTCTCATCTTCTGTTTATGCCAAATAGCAGAACGAACCTTCTGGTCAGCACATGTTGCAGCATCCAGTTCCTCTGCAGAGGTTACTCATTGATAAAGGCAAAATGATCATGGGCAGCCATCAAACATTCCAGCTGAAACCTTGGGGATTTATTACTGGTGAGACAGCCTGGTCAGAGCACTGCCTTGGGATTTGCTTTTAAAGCCTCCCTCAGTTCATGATATTTCCTGTGCAGCCGTGGTCGTGTTTCTGATGTGACCACAGGCAACTCCTCTGGGCCTCAGTTTCTCCTCTGCACAAGCAGAAAGGAGTTTCCAAATCTCAGTGTATATCACCAAGATTATTGGATACTCCAGGTGTAACTGCACAGCATAGAAACTTTGCCTTAAGGATTTCTTGCTCTTTTCCAACATCCCCGTCCACATCTTGGCACCGTAATCTGTTTTTCTTCTCAGTTTGTGAAACTTCCCTGCAGACCAGACCACTGAAATGACCTGGGCTAAAAATATCCCCCCCTTTCCTTTAAAGATTTTTTTTAACCAAGATCCAGCTGATAATGAAGCTCCTGCAGCTGGTGACCTGTCATGAAAAGGACCTTGCGAGCTGACGTGTCATAACCCAACAACATCGGCAATTAAAAGTTTGTTAATTGGCAACAAGTAAATTCAAATTCCCCTGGCACAAAACTGCTTCTGGCTCTCCACGGGGGAAATTGATTCAACCCAGAAATCTGGAAGTAAATTGGTAGAGTCACAGTGGTTTGGCAACAGATCTGAGGGTGAAGATGCAGAAAACAGCAAATGATGTGGCTCATGTACAGCAGTTGCTAATCTGGGGCATGAGCCTAACGTGGGCCTTTTAAGCCAGGAAGAAGGGCTGATAACATTTTATCCTGCCTTTTGTTAACTGCAGTTAAAAACTGCAACATTAAAGGCAAGAAGTTCAAAGAGAGGCACCAGAAAGGATCTATAAGGGCACATTTTCAGGAGATAGATGTTTACTTTGCCAAGGAGAGAGCTGCGAGCAAAGAAAGGACAGAAGGTCCTTTCAAAGGAGTAGATGTGTGTGTATATATATATATATAATATATATATATATATGGTGTAGTAATGTGGAAAGAAAAGAAGATTCATAATAACTACCAAAAATTCTGTCACACCAGACCACAAACCTAGAGAGACTGTTTGGTTTCTACACAGTATCAGCAGGAAGTTATATTCAACACTGACATTTTTTTTAGAAATAGAAAAGCCCCTGCATTTGCATGTGTGATCCCAAGCAAGACATCTTTTTTTTTTTTTTTTTTTTTTTTTGGTTCTCGAAGCTCCCCATCAAATTTGGGAAGGATAATTCACAACCCACACATAAGTTAATGGCTATTATGTTTGCTCAGACCAGGCCTGAATTTGATTAAATGGTTAGGAGCACGCAGACTATATACTACATAAACAAAAATCTGGTTTGCAATGGGATTTATATCAAAGATCATTTCAACTGCTGCTCCAAGATCTCACGTTTGGTTAAGAATACTGTGTCCTCAAATGACTGTGACAGCCAAAGTACAATATTCTAAGAAAGATTTTTATATTTTTTTTTAAATAAATGACAAATAGGCTGATTAAAACCTACATGGAAGAATAAAGTGGAAAAAAAAAAAGGAACCTGAGCACTTTTTGATTCCAGAAGCAATGCAGCAGTATCTGATGGTCCAGTGTTTCAGTGTGAGTGGACTTGTGCAGGGTGGTAAACACTTCAGAATGACTGAAGGTTGAAAACAAACAAAAAGAAGCCTTGAGCTCACTCTTGTAGTAAATGGGAAAGAAGTGAGGGAAAGCTTGGCAAAAATCAGCATAATAGTGGGCTTATTGTTTAATGTGAAAGCTTCGTTTTCCAACAGTGTCCCTTCTCTGGGAAGCTGCACAACCACTCTGAAAGCACTTTCTATAGAGATGATAAATCTATGGTGGAGATTTATGCACATTCAGATTAAGTCAGGAAATCAATCCTGAAAAGGATAATTAAATAGAGAGACAAAAACCTAAAAGAAAAATTACCAAAAGCCCCCCAAAGCAAACACAGCTAACAATACACCATGATAGATCAGGTCCTGGGATTCTGACTCTGACTTTGGCACCTATTCTTGCTTGAGCCTCATACAGGGTGAGCAGCCTCATCCTCTTCCTCTCTGTGGTTCCCAGGGCTCCAGAGAAGGGCACTCTGCAGAGCAGCAAATTCCAGGCTGTAGCAAAGCACGTGAACAGTTGGGGTTTGGTATCTGTGGCCCTCCCATTTCAGGCATTTCTTACTCTGTGAGTTCTTGATTCGTCGGTGGGTGGAAAGGCATAGGAAGAAAAACATATCTATACCTGGGATGGTTTGAGATCACAGCCTTCCTGTGTGGGCATCCAAACAGGAGGGGAAAGACACAGAGACAACTCCCAGTGACACCAGCCAGGCCCCCAAAAGGCTGGAGGGTTTGTTGGGAGAGTTTCTGACAGTGTCTTGTAGTCCCAGGATGCTGGAGCTGTGCTCATGTTCATCCTTGGATGATGCCCACTGCACATGTAGGGTGCTGGGATGTGCTCAGCACTAAAGATCCAGCTCAGGAGGTATTTCCTTTAGGAGACTTCTGCTCCCTGGTTGGACCAGTCCCTGGACTAAAGAAGATAATCTCACTATTCAGCTGTGTTGTGGTCCACCAGCAAAACTCCAGCAACAACACAACAGGGAAGATCCCTTAGCTGGTGGCTCAAGCAGATTGCTGTCCTCTCTCTGGACTCAGTTCTGAGGGTTCATAAGCAAGATGAGAGGTTTTGAACATTGCAGTCTCCATTTTATCATCAACAGCCCCATCTTTCCAGGCACAGCTGTTGTCACAGTGCTGACAGAGCTGGCTCTCTGGGTGCACAGGTCACTTCTCCCCTTTCAGCTTTATGAGATGCACAGCCAGCTCAGAGTGGTGATGGTACAACACATTGGCTGAACAAAATCCAGTGGAAAAGCCTCCTCTTTCCCACCCCTGCAGCTCTAAGATGTGCAAACTCCTAGTCCAGTGAGCAAACTGCTCCAGCTGGGAAGACACAGCACAGAAATGCTGCCACTCAGAGAGAATCTTCCCTTTGTTCAACCATGACTTTATAGCTCATTCATTCATTTATTTATTAAATCTTGTCCCACTTCTCCAGAATTGGTTCAGTCCTAGTCTCTGAGTAATCTCATGTGGGAGCTAAGGACAGATGCAGAGAAAAAACTTGACATATGAAAGATGTGTATCTGCTTCCAAGTTTTGCAGTGCAAGATGAGCTACAGTAGAAACTATTTACAGTCTTTTCTCCCACACCACTGGACAAAAAAACCCACAACAACTTTCCACAGAAACTGCAGCAATTCCCATTTCTGTACGAGTTCTGCCTTAGTACATGTACAAAATGGTACTTCAGCCCTTTCCCCTTTCTCCTTCCTGCTAACAAGAATAATTCACAAGAGTTAGAAGTTTTTTCCACAGGGGCTGGGTGAGTTTATAGTTGGCCATTTACTTTCTGCTACTAGTGAGCCAGGCTGAATTCAAGCAATACTCCTGAGGTAAAAAGCACCACATCACTTACAAATCACACAAACTTCCCTTGAACACCAAATCTGACATCAAAGTGTGCCACTGCCATCTTGGAAATGTGTGGGACTTGAGCTAAGACTTACACTGGTGTAATGAATGAGTGTAACAGGGAAAGATGCAAAGCAGAGACACCAGTCAGGGGCTGGATTTGCAAATGGATATTACTCCAGTCTCCTTCACATAAAAAAAAAAAAAGTCAGTCATCTACACAAGCTAATCCCAGCCATAAGGAAAAAAATGAAGAGCAAAGAGATTCAGTGCTTTGGAGTGCAACTTCAGAATCTGGAATTCAACATAAAACTTATCTGGGAAGTAGGGGAAGTAACAGAAGTGGAACATCTAAATCATGATCTAACTGCTGGAGTCAGGAGCTTGGCAGCTGAGGTTATTGTTGTTGATACAGTGACATGTCTGACAGTGCTGGGAAAAAGGGTTAGTGACAGGCAGAAACAGATCATCAGCTGGAACAGAAACAGTCAATGCAAGGATTACAGCTTTGGTGTTGTTACACAGGATGCAGGGAGCTGAAGCAGTGAAAGTAGTAAAGGACAAAAGAGAGAATACTGAGAGAAGAAACTAAAAGGTTATAAAAAAACCAAGGGGTAACCAAAGTTTGCCCAGTTAGCAGTGTGCTTTAGAAGTACAACAATCATAACAGAAAACATGCCAGCAGCATGATTCAGAAATTACCAAGGGAACTTATAGATATATATATATATACACACATTTATCATAGTCTGGAAAAGACCTTTAAGATCATGAAGTCTGCCTGTTAACCCAGCACTGCCAAGTCACTCAACCATGTCCCTCAGCACCACATACACACATCTGCTGAATGCTTCCAGGGATGGGCTCCTCTGAGCCTCCTCTGCCCCAAATTAAACATTCCCAATTCCCTCAGCCTCTCCTCATTAGACTTTTGCTCCAGGCCCTTCCCCAGCTTCACTGTCCCCCTCCAGACACGTTCCAGCACCATAACATCCGTGTCATGAGGGGCCCAAAACTCAACACAGTATTTAAAGTGTGGCCTCATCAGTGCTGAGTACAGGGAGTGATGGCCACACTGTTCTTGATAAAAATATATAGACACAAGCATGTTACAAAAACCCCAAAACTTTGGGGTCATCCTTTGTCTAAGGGGTTTACTATGTGTATCAGAATTCAGGCAATACTTCTGTAGGCACCCAGTCTTTTAGAACATCACCAACATGTCCCATGTGCAACCCATGTCATTATAAAAAAAAGATAACTCTTTATCAATATCCTTAGGTTGGCTTCAAAATTTTATGAGAAGTATCTTTATTATATGGCAGAGCACTTCTCCCTGAAGGTTCTGTAAGGAGTTAACAGACAGAGATGTGTCCTGTTACTGATCAGCACTTCACTGCCATTACCATGACAGCAAGGCAAAGACCATTTGGTTCTGCCCCACTCCTCCCTCAGCAGAACTGCCCGTGGACTTCCACAGTCAGAATCCTAACAGAGCCTAATGTTTGAGGGGAGATTTTATACTAAAAAGATTGCCCTAAAAGCTCAATCTGATATGCAATGTTTCCACCAGAAAAGGTGGGACAAAAGGCTGTCCTTTCAGTAAGTGCAGCTGAACATGAAGAGGCTGATGATGCTGTTTGCAGTGCAACATGCAGAAAAATAATCAAACAAAACTCAGAGCAAGCATTTGCTGGGATAAAACGTGCCAAAAACCCTACCTGCATCTTCTTTTGCTGCCCCCTGAGAAGCAGAGGGCTGAGGATGTTAGTGCTGCCTGCAGAAATCACCTGGCTGACAAGAAACAGCATGGCACAGGGACACGACAGCAGGTTTGGGAGGGAACAGTGTAAAACATCTCCATTTTTTCAGACTGTCCACGTCTACAGGATAAAGAGCAGAAGAGAATGCTGCAGACAAATAACAGAAGGGGCTTGACCATTTCCTACCTGACTCAGGCAATTACCTGGCTCTGTACAAGTCAAATAATTCAAGAATCCCTCCCACATTAAATAATTCCACCACCAATCCCACCCACCAAAGCTGCACGAGGAACACTACTGGTACAAATAGGATCAAGAAGGAGGTAGAGAAGTCAGGACAGCAGGCTCAGGGAAATGGGACTTGGGCTCAACCAGGATGGAAAACAACTGGAAGGGAAGGAGGAGAAGGCAGGGAGGATGCAGAATGCAGCAGGTCTCACTCTCCTGGAGGACAGGTTTGGGGTGTGTGTGAAAATCATGAGATCCAGATGGTCTTCTCCACCCAGGAGTGTATTTTGCTCATCTGGGTATTGGAGGAACAACCTGTTCCCTCCTGTAAAACTGGTCGTGTCACCCCAGTTCACCTTGCTGAGCTGACCACAAAATAACAAAGTGTTTAGTTGTTCCCCCCATCAGGTCACCAACACACTATGAGCTGTGTTTTGTCTGCAGCAAAGTAAGAGCTCGTTTCCCCCCAGGAACAGAGGCAGACAGGGCAAGAAATCAAGAAGGAACTAGAGCAAAGCTGCAGGCTGCAACCGTTATGCCATTTGACTCCCAGCTTTAAATAAATAACAAGACCTGCTCCACTTCAAAGGGGTTATGTTGAAATAAACTGCTTTTCAGTATGCATCCTTGTTCATGGTTGCAAAAATTACTCTGCTTGGACTCGAAACTGGATATTCAGTGCTGAAAAAGCATCAGGAAATCTGTGTGCAGACTCCCAGCATTCCCACAGCTCCCATGCTGCATCCAGCACTTCCCAGCTGCAGCAGGAGTTAGCTGAGTAGTTAGTAGTTAGTTAGTAGTTAGTAGTTGAGTTAGAGCTGAGTCTGCTTTGCAGGCACAGTTCAGAAACTTCACCTCCATCCTTACAAAGCACATGCTGAATGGCTCCACAGCTGAAAAGTCTAAATTAACTACAGGAAAAAAAAAAAAATCTTAGTGCACTGTGTCAAGGAGATCTTTAAGAGCCACTGAAGAGAAGGCACCACAAGGACCAATAAATGCTGTAGCTGCTGAGCTGGGTTTTGAAGCACTCTCTCCTGTTTCCTGCACCTTGTGAAATGAAGACTGGAAATCTCAAGCACAAGTGTAAATAAGACTTTGTACTTAGCTGAGGAAGTCTGGCAACTCTGCCAATTAAATCCACATAGTCTGTTCTTTGGTGAAAAATGAAGTTGAAGAAGAGGAGGCAAGCCCAACAGAGCTCTCAAAATAAGGGGTGATGTCCACAAAGAACAATGGGAGAACTTAATTGTTATTTCCTACTGTACAGACCTTGCTCCAGTATTTAAAGGCTTCACCCTTACCACCTATGGGATCTCCAGGACTGTGTAGATTTGATAGAACTTAAACCAGTGTCAGAGTTGCCAAAGTTTTGCCTTCCCCATGAAAAAGAAAAGGTCTGTGTCTACTGCATCCATCCACAGATGATGGAGAGGACCTCACCAACAGCCTGATGTGCATCTGGGTTGCTGGGAGTAATGGCTGCAAATTAAGGATTGCAAACATGACTACATGTAACATCAAACCCTAAGTCCCAGAAGTATTGAGTGGTAATGAAAGCAGCCAGAAAGCAGCTTTTGATCTTAACTGAGTTATGTAAAAGGACAGCTGCATTTCCAAAAACAAAGCCCCAAACAACAAAATGCAATGGAGAAAAGATAGGCCTGTATGTATTTCTTCTGAAATGGCTTTATGAAGGGAGAAAACACCAGATGTAGATTAAAATCCAAGGTGGGACTTATAGGTAAGATGCAGTTCTGGTCCAGGGATACCAAGAGTTGGCTACAAGCCCTTTATCAAAGCCTTGTGCTGAAGAAGCTGGAAAGCCCCAGAGTGGTCAAGTAAGATGAAAAGCTGGCAGTGAGCCAGGAGTGGCTGCAGGAAGAGATCATTTGTCATGCTCAGCATCCATTGCTGCTGCAACGCTGCTCCGAGATCAAAATCCTGACTGGAATCCCTCAAACCCAGAAGCACAGGGAGGAGGATGGCTGAGCAGTTGTGATGACACAGCTGGCTGCAGGGAGGCTGCTGGGAATTAATATCTGGGGCTGCTATCAGTGTGCAGAAAAGCTCTGGATGAAGGGAAAAGCAGCCTGGCAATTGGTAATAACCACAGCACAGGAGGGACAGCAAAAGGGTTATTAAAATTAAACCACATCACCTCATGCTGGGTTTGGAAGGAGAAACCTTCAGGGCTGCTGCTCACAACTGAAACAAAAGGTGTTCTGAGGATCCTTTTCATCTGGTATGGGCAGAAAAAGCTCAGTTCTCTTCCCAGTGAGTTTGGTTCCAGCTGCCTCACTCCCAGTGCCCTCTCAGAACGAGGCTCCAGCAGTCCCAGGAGATGCTATGGGTGGGACTGGGCATTCCACTGGACAATTCCAGCTGCCTGGAAACAGCCTTGGCTTGTGAGCAGTGAGAATACCCCTGGCACCTGAAATGCAGTGTGCCTGGGGCACTGCTGGCACTTGGGCTCTCTCTTGCCTACCAGATAGGGTGTGAGACCACGTGGACTCTCTGTGCAACAGCCATCTGGCACCTTTGCCTCCAGGAGAGCAGGAGCAGGGAGCATTCTGCAGGGAAGACTCTGCCCAAACACTCAGTACTTTGCTCTGGAAGTCACCTCAGAGGAGTCTTCAGTGTGATTAAAAGCAGCAAGTTTCCCCTTGCTTTGGTTTTTGCTTTCTAGTACCTTTGCTGCTCATCTCCTTGTTGTTCATCTCCTTGTTGCTCATCTCCTTGTTGCTCATCTCCTGATGAATTGATAAATGTAAATAAATCTATTTAAATAAATACATAGCAACTCTTCAGCCTTTTTTGTCTCTCTACTACAAACTTGTCTGCCTTGAATGGATTCTGCATGAAATCAGGCCTACTTTGCATTCTAATCAACTTTGGTGACTTATGCTTTTAATTAGGCCCTAATATTCCTCCAGCCTGCCCCGATGGTGCTTTACAAAAACCCCTTTCTTATGTGTCATTATCCTATCAACTGGAGGGGGAAAAAATATTTCACAAATGGGATGGATGCAAGAAATACATGCAGTTTATCACAAGCCATTATGATCTTATTCCCCTCCAGCTGGAGCAGCAGATGTATTAACATGTTTTTCCAATAGAAAAAGTAACATGGGATTTATTATTCCATAAGGAGCAGGGGTCTGACAAGGCCCCTGCTTGGATGCAACCTCTACAGGTTGCTGGACAGATTGGAAACTGCTGGATCTGAGCAACCCCTCCCCAAAACCACAGCAGGTCTCTGCACACAAAGACTGAACAGGTAATTTGACCAAATTGTGCTCCCTTCAATGGCCCCTTTGTGTTCAGGATTTGACCCACAGAGGAGCTTCCAAAGTTGGGAGCACAGTAAGTGTTACTGGGTCACATTTTGAGGTTCAGAATCAGCTGTTAGTTCATGTTTACTCAGGCAAATTTCCCTTAGAGCAGAGCTGAGAATCAAAAACCCAGTAAGGGCCTCCAAATTTCACCCGTTATTAATCATCAATTAAATGTAATGTTCTCTGACAGCTTTTGCTCTTGCCTGATTAAATATCATTCCAAATAAAAGATATTCAACTGTCACTTAAAAAGTGTGATTTATTGCTAGCCAGCCTGCTCACCTGATAGCTGAATGAACCTTCCATGAGGGTTCTTGAGACAATCTTTTGTTACAGCTACATTTATTGCCAGTTTCTGACTGTATTTAACAATAATTAGAATGATCACTCCAGAAATGAGGTCTGGAAAAACATGCATCCTAAGAGCACTAACTCTGCATAAACCAGCAACACGTTTTGAAGACATGAAGATCTTTTCCCAGCATATCAGACACAGGGTAGGGACATTAAATATACTTCCAAGTGGCTTGGAGCACTGGGAGATTTCCTCATCCTGGTAAGAGCAGTGCTCATACTATTTCACATCTCCTACAAGGTACTAAAATACTTTTATTACAGGTGTTGTTTCCCACTTGTTATTTGGGAGAGGAGGAGTTAACAGAAAAGCAGGGCAGCAAGATTTGGAACCTATTATCAAAATGCTTGGAAACAGCACAGAAAAACTAAGGAGCTCACTGCTATCAGTGCCACCAGGATTTCACCTTCTGTGCCACACTTTGCAGCACCAGGTGTGTCTGTCAGCCTCCTGGCTCTCAGGAATTATTTGCTGGGTAAAGCAAAGCTCATTTCTAGAATTTAAATGTTTCAGTGAGATTTCAGCCAGAAAAGAGCCCTTGAACATCTCAAGCTCATTGGTACAGGGTCAGGACCCAGGTCTGGGCAGGGTGTCCCATCTCCAAGTCCCAGGCAGGGACTGATGGCTCAGGACAAGGTGGGGGGAAGCAGAAAGTGCCAAGTGTGGCTTCTCCACTGAACCCCCCCCCAAATTCCCAGAAAAGTGGAGCTGGGGCACCTTCTGGCACGGTGACAATTCTAAGGATAAAGATCTTAATCTTTCAGGGTTTGGGTGCAAAGTCCAAATAGCTGCTTGGATCAAGGCCAGGCTCCCTTTGCAGAACATTAAAGTTCAAGAGACACTTAGAGGAGGAGGAGGCCACTTTCTGAGTTGTGGCTGACTTTATTCTGAGGCTGCCAGAGCTGGAAAGCAAGCAAGGCTGAAGTGTGTTATGTTCTCAGTGTACACAAAAGCCCTCTTAACTCAAAGGTATTTTCTGGAGAAACTGGGTTAGACTCAGGAGATCTTACTCATTCCACTTCTGCAGACTTCAAAAGGACTTTAATAAGGTTTTATGCAAGCATTATAATATTTCAGCCTAAGGTAAATGAAGATCATAAGGAACTGCTCAGTCCTAGGAAAGGAAATGATCCAGCTTTCCTGGAACTAGGTTAGATAGAACAGAAGAAGGGAGAATTTCAGCCCCAGTTCCTAAGCACACTAAGTGTATAATACTTACTGAATATTTCTCTCTTGTATTGTTTCTTGAAACACAGGTTTGAGAGACCTAAAGAAGTCTGGGATTCAGAGCTTCTCCAAACAAGAAAATTAAAATTAAAGCAATCAGTATAATAAATCAGAAAAATATTGTCCTGAGTGTGAGATGAATAAAAGGGAGAAATACTTTGCTATATTAACCCAAAATATGTACACACAGAATCAAAGGAAAAGAAGAAATTATCATTATTACATACTCAGATTCCAGGGAAGGAGCCAAACATACCAGGTTTGGCTTTTCCACATGTGAAGCAGAGATATTTCATAGTAATTTGCAACACATACAATGTCATTTTCCCATTTTTCTCCCCCCAAAATAAACCATGTAACCTCACTACAGCAGAGGTGATTCTAATCCAGAGTTGTTCTTTATCCCTGGAGAAAGCTCCTTACAGAGGCAGAATGCTGCAAACAAATGATCCAACTTAAAAACCAAATTATGTAAACCAAATAGGGAGCTGCCCTGAGCAAGCTCTTACCCAGAGATCTCCATGAAAGCAACTTCCACCAGTAGAATGTTACCTCTATTTAAAAATCCTTCTCCTGACAAACTCTTCTTTTGCTTTAACACCAGCTGCCACTTCCACCATTGCCACAAAGTTGAGACATTTCCTATTTTCTGCACAGGAACTGAAACAAGAAATCCTGCAAGTGCCAGTCAGCTTTCCCACCTGAAACACTGGGAAATACACTGAAGGTTTGGGAGTCTTTGCTGTGATTCAAGCACTCCCATGATGAATAAATCTTTTTACAGGTTTAGAAAAATCAGAAGTGACATCTCACCTGATGGTATTCTGCCAAGGAGCTGGAGATAGGAGAAAAATGCAAAAAACAACAAAAAAATTGGAGTGAACAGTGACACTTATGTCAGGAAAACCTCACTTGATCAGAGTCAGAAAAAACGTCTCCAAGGTAAGCACCCAAAAATTAGGAAAAAAAAAAAGAAAGCCAGAAAGTTTGATGCTGTTGCTACTATTCAAATATTAGGAATATTTTCTCCACATCTGGCGGAAGGACAACTTGTCACAGTTCTTTTTATCTTCATTTAGCTTTTGCACTTTCAGACTAGAAAGTCCCTGTCCCTCCCTTTAGCTCAGAAGTTGTATTTTCTTAGCTTTCATTATTGTCCCAACTTCCCCAGGCTCAGGTTTTTGCACAGTTCTCACAAAAACTGCTGACCTGTTTTCTATATGAATACTCAAAAAAAAAAAAAAAAAACAACCCAACCCAAAACCCAAACAAAACATGTTTAAACAGGACCACAACACTAAATCAACCAAAAAAGAAGAGGTTCCTGTTGATTATATATTTATATTGACTTGTGGGTTCCCAGTTTCATCACTGCCACAAGATTCACAATCCCTCCACACTGGCATTTGGCAGAGGAATTTTATTGATGTCTGTCCTGCAATGCACCTCCCACATTTGAGACACTTCCCAAAGCCCAGCATCACTTGCAGTTTTCTTTGCAAGCACTTTAAAGTTACTGGAATGTTTCACTTTCCCACAAAGGTGACAAAATTGGGGTTGCACCCATAGGTAAATAAGGGTTTTAGTGGGAATTAGGGAGTGGATTGGTGTCCAGCTGCTAAAACCTGTAACCTGAAAGCATTGCTGTGCAAAGATGATGGTGGATGTGGGCTATCCAGATGAATAAAGACACTGAAAAGCTGCAGGGATGAAGTGGGTTCCAGGAGTGGGGAAATATGACAGCACAGGCAAAAAGAAGTTGCTCAGAAACACCCAAAGAAAAATACAGAGAATGTGTAAACATGCAGGGACACAGAGACTGCAGGAAGACATTGGACATGGCAATTTGATTGAAAACCAGACACACCTTGGCTGGTAGGAAATGGTAAGGAGGATGCTGCAATACCCCAGAAACTCATCATAAAGGTTCTGACAGCTGGCACGGAGCAGAGCACATTTTCTGGGCCTGCAAGGCCATGATCTGCCAAGACATGATCAGCAGAGATGGAGATATTTGATACATAAACAAATACAAGAGAAATTCAAGATATTTGGGGACTGCAGAAATTAAGAGGGTTGGTAACTTCTACTAAATGAACAGTTTTGAAGAATCTGTGGAGAACTGCACATGTACCAAGAAAACCAGGCTAAGCAAAACAGATTTTCCTGGTAAAATAGCAAAATATTGGCCTCAGTGTGCTAGTGGAGAACAGTGCAGAAATAACAGCACAATTATATAGGCCAAGGAGCTGCAGTGTAGAAATGTAGCAGTCTGAGGAAAACTGAGTATTTGATGACTCTACAGTGAGAAAATTATTCCAGAGAAAAGGATAAACTGGAAATTGCAGATTAGGATATGCAAAGATAAACTAAAAAAAAAAAAAAAAAAGTAATATGACTGAGATATTTTGCTGGGTCTAAACTTTCCTCCCAGCAGCCCCAGGGTGCTGTGTGTCCTGGCCATGCTGATAACCCCCCCGTGTTGTGGCTGTGCCTGAGCTCTGCTTGCACAGTGCCAAGGCCACAGCCCCAGGGCTGGCAGGGACACAGCTGGGACACCTGACCCAGACTCACCAAAGGGACACTCCGTGCCACCTCCCCTCATGCCCAGCAGGAAAACTGGAAGGGTTTTGGCTGGGTCAGATGCTGGTTAAAAGCTGAGGCACTTTGTTTAGTGCTGGGCTTTAACCACAGCTTATCTGGCATGGAAAATAAATGATGGAACTGCAACTGCAGTGTTTGCATTCACTCCAACTGCATTCCCAACCACTGCTACAGGCACGTTTTCTGGATTTTCTTCACCCAGTTCAAGAATCCTTCAGCATCCAACAGTGCACAGTTTTAGAAACACTGGAGCTATGTTCATGCCCCTTATAAAAACCCCAAGACCCTAAGACCCGACCCTAAGAATGAACAAAAACCCAAACCAGTTATTATGTCACTCTCCAGAAAAGCAATGAACATGTCACCCACGTAGAAGGAAATTACAAATACAGAAAAACTAATAAAATATCTCATCAGCTAAGCTCACATCCCTGAAATGCAAGCAATAAAGTTCTTTACCATGACCTGATTAGAGGAACATTCATTGCCCGAGATGGTCCAGAGCCATCAGGGATGCTTTATTTAGTGCTGACAAGGAAGGAATAGTGTTTATTATTTAACCAGATAAATATTTGGCAACAAAAAAGGAAGCAAGCAAGCCAGAGCAGAAGATATAAAGAAGAAGGGGGTAAGTAATAACCCTTTAAAAGGCAGGAGGCTGAGAAGTAACACAACTATGTCACCCTTTTTCAGTCCATAACCCTTTCAAAGACACTCAAATGAAAAGATGCAACATCTTCAGAGTTCATTTCAGTAAATGACTTCAAGCCACTAATGTCAGTCACATACATTCAGCTGCTGGAACTCATTGCCAAAGGACACTATAGAGTATCCCAGAGTATTTCAGCTGGTTTAAAATACCTCCATCTCATTCTCAGCAGATAATTATAGTTCTGTTCATTTAGTTCAGGGAACTGGTAGATTCTCAAATGAATATGATTTTTTAAAATCCAATATAATGCAGAATTTCTTGGCACAGGGAAAAAAAAATCCCGAGTTATACACTAGGCTCTGCCCAGGACATAGGAAAATGTTTGCATTTGCAGTGCTGTGCTCTCCTCTGGCACCCTGGATCTCAGCTGCATTTCCAAGGAGGTCAAATTGCAGAGCTCAGAGACTGTGTGTGCCTGGGTCTTATCCTGATTTACCCTTTTTCAATGCCATTCACCCTGTCTGCAGAATGGCAAGGGCAAATCTGCAAGAACAGGAGCTGGGAATCCCCACTCACTGCCATAAATCTGCATTTTTAGAGAAACAGTCTGTCCTTGCACTCAAGTGCATATGTGATATATGGAAAAGCAGGACATATATATTTAATAGTGAGATTGTCTAAGAGAGAAAAGACTTTTTTTTGTTTTTAACACACAGAAGTGAAAACAGATTTGATGAGGAGAGGATGCTGGAGCTAACAGGTTCTTGGCTGCTGGCTGGGTCAATACAGCACAGAAATCCACATTTAGTTTTCCACCATGCTCCAAGAAAGGGCCCCAGACAAGAGATTTAACCACATCTTCTCCCAGAGATCCTGCATGAATCCTGATTATCAATTCATGAGTTCATGATAAGCTTCTTTTTGTTCAATCTGATTTTTTTTTTCTCCTTGTTTAGAAGTTGAATCCAAACATAATTACTTGCATTATGCCACCTGTGGCAGTATGAGCTGATTAGCTTGTACAGCACTGATTAGTTTGGAGGTATCAGAGTGGAAAACTGAATCACAATGGAATATGCAGATAAGCCAGGAGAATTCCTTATGATATGAACCAAAAGAATTTTTTTATATAAATATATATAATTAAAAAGTGGGAATATTTCATAACTGCCATGTACCACAGGTGGAAAAAAAATGACACTTTATAAATCACCATACCTAATCTCATAGCCAAAAAACACCATTTCATAACCAGCCAAAAACCACCATTTCATAACCAGCACACATTTCTGTTTTCTGGTGCAGCAACTTTGTGTTGCAAAGGGTCCCACCTGAGGGGCTCAGTATCCCCTGGCTGCCAGGAGAACACCACCTTGGCAAATGTTTGGGCAGGACTGCTGGCCAGGAGGTTACTTTACAGCCTGCCCATCTGCATGGCAACACAAATGACACTCAAAGCAAATAATTCTGCAGTTCATAGCTGACTGCTCTGCTCTCCCAGCCACTGGTGCTCTCAGGCCAGGGCTCAGTGGGATGTTTTCTGCAGGTCCTATTGGATAGGGAGATTTTGGAACAGAAAACAGAGGGTTTTAGTGCCTTTTCAGCCAAGTTTTTACTGTATTGCAGTACTTCACTTCCTGTTTGTTGGATGTTGGGTTTGCCTCTGCTGCATGCAACATACAGGTGGGAAAAAAGCCCCCACTTACTTCCAGCCCAACACCCCAAAGTCACTCCAGACTGCTTTGAGGTGATTAAGCAAAAATGAGTAGTTTAGAATATTCCCTGGGTGAGAGAGGCTACAGCACACTGAAATCTCTGTGTGAGCACCTCCAAGGAAGCAATCAGCTTCAGAGGAACCCAGAGGCCAGTGGGGGTAGCATCAGAATAGGCAATACCTGAATGAGAACCAGAGCACAGACTGAAGCTGCCCCCAGTGCTCTGAAACTGCTGAGAGGGGCAGAGGGATGGCAAAACACAGGAGTGAAAGCAGCAAAATGCATTTAGTTATTCCTCTTGGCATCAGGCCGTGTCTGTGCCACACCAGCACCCACAGCCCAGGTAAAACATCACCACATGGCCACCCTGATGCTGCTGGCCAGAGCCTACGTGGCACTGATGGGTCCCATTAGGATGGAAAAGCATGGAGAGAAGGGTATGACCTCTCCAGAGGGTAACTGGGATCCTTACCCAGGCAAGGGAGGTGCCAGGAAGCACTGCCCTGCAGCTGAGAGATGAAATCCAGTGCAGGGATGGGCTGCTGATCAACACCAGCACTTCTGGTCACTCCACCTCTCTTCCCATGCACTGAATCCTATGCAGATCCTTCATTCCTGACACTTCTCTTGCCCACAAGCAGCTGTGCTGTGGCATCAGAATGAGCTGAACTGCACTTGGGGACTCACACTGACTGAGTGGGCCCAGCTCCTGGTTTCTGGAAAGTCAAGCACTTGATTTTCTGCCTGGCCTGGCAGATCAGAATGCTGAGTGTGTAGAAATCCCACCAATCTGAGCAGGATTCAGTTCTTAGCACCTCCCTTCCCAGCTGCCCAAATATGAACAGTGTCATCTACTGCTCAGTATCCAGTTTAGAAAACAAGGATTTTTTTCCACCCAACCTAAAGCTGATTCTACCAGAAGTGATCCAACAGCTCACGAGTCTGCTGCCCTTAATAAACTGATTTACATGCTTCTGCTCTTAGTATCAGGTTAAGAGAACACAATATCCTCACAGAGAGGGTGTCAGCTTGTACAAAAGAATGCAGAGGCACTGATGGGTCTGGAATGTGATTTACAGCAGCTGAACAATTGCCTGTCCTCCAGCAAAACTGCTGCAGAGGTCACAGATCCACATCCCCAACCCATATCAAACACTGCCAGCACTGCTATTTTAAGCTGGGGTCCTCAGAGCTGCTAAACTCACAGAAATCCACCCTGCAGGATGGAGCAGAGGCTCCTAGGAACCCAGGGGCTATGCACACACATATGGTGTAACCTTACCACTAAATCAGTATTTTAACTGGGCCTAAGATTAGATTACAAACTGGAGCTGAAAAACGTGTCATGAGAGGGCTGGTTTATATTAAGAGAAATCAGCTTTGGTTTAAGAGCCTTTTCCAACTACAGCTCACGATGCAGAAGAGGAATGTTACACCTCTCAAATCTTCCTCATCCACTATTTATTCTTTTGCACTAAAATATTTGTGGATTTCTTCTTTGAACTTGACAGTCAATAAATTAACTTTAAAGTTGCTTTACTTTCTAAGGATGTGAATGGCACATCTCCCATGGAACAGGCTCAGTAATTCCACATTCCTGTGTAGCACCAGGCACACAGAAACCAAGGTGAAACCTGAGGCTCTTCCTTCCCCTTCATGAGTAAAACAATGAAGAGTTTTCAGCTTCATTGGAACAATTTACTACTCAATGAGAAAGTCACTAAGAAAATCAACATGTTGATCACCTATACATTTTAACTTAGTTAATCTGGACCTGATACAAACCAGACTGTTGAATTCAGTGGACTCTGGATGACACCATAAGCTTTGTTTGGTTTTCTACTGACTTAAGTCAGTCTCTGTTTCACACAGAATCTTTTGTATTTTTAAGGTCATTAAATACCTTGCTGCAGACACTGAAGGATTGATTTTGGAGCATCATGCTGCATGCAGTTGTGAAGGAAGCTTTGTTGAGTAACACAATCACACCAGAAGTAGATGGGCATCATAAGTTAGCTTCACTCTGTCAGCACTACTCTGCTCCTTTCAAAGCAGAAATCACTTCTATATTCTTATAAGCTCAGAGGGATTCCTGCTGACCCTCCTTTTTTACTTCCCTAAATGGACACATTTTTCTTGCTCCACTTACTGTCATAATATTCACAGCAGAGCAAAAGTGGTTTGTACGTGTGGTTTATTTTTCTTTTAATAAGAACAGTATTTGGGTTGAAATCCTCCTTGAAATCCCTTAAAAGAACATTTCTCCCAAGCACAGCATCCAGAGGAGAAGAAATGTCTTGGGGTCAGAGGAAGGATGGTTCAGGCTTGATGGGCCTAATTTTTCAATGAATTCTCTTATGGCCAGAGAGAGAGAGCCAAGAGCTGTGAAGGAGCCTGAACCTATTTTACTGAGTCACAAGGAATTCTGTGTGATGGATAAATTGAGATAAACACCCCAGAGGAAAGCACAGTGCATCCATCACTTGGAGAGGGACAAAAGAACCAAGTACCTTAGAGTCCTACAGCACAGACCTGCAGCTCAGCTGTGCTCCACATGAGTCTCCTTGGAATTCCATACTTTGGGCCTTGGGATGGAAAAGGACCCTTTGTTCTTCAGCAGGTTTTGAGGGCTGTCTGAAGGACACATCCTTCTCTGCTGTTTTTAAGAATCCCATGCTAGCTACACATCCTGTTCTCAGGTCTGCAGAAGAAACAAAGCCAGTGTGTTGGCAGCTACACCATGCACACCACAGAGCCATCTCTGGGCTTACTTTCCAGTCCCACAGTGGAGTCTTCTGTGCTCAGCATGAAATGACTCTGTCAGTCAAAGCCAGCACTCTTCATGCTTACCAGTTACTCCAACTGGATGTTTAGCTAAGTGATCATCCCCTGCACTCATGTGCCATTTCACTGCCAGCAGCACAACCCTTCAGTCCAGAAGATGACTACTCAGAGGAATCAACATCCTAATTTCTCTGGAGTGCATTTCATTAATGACCTGGTTGGCCTCTTCACCCCATCATACCTGGACATGGGAACACTTGCAGGTGCAGCCCCACTGAGCCATCTGAGCAAAAAGAGGCACAGGAGAGAAATGTTCAGCAGGAAATGTGCCTTGCTGCCAGGGTACCTGCTCCTCCTGAAGAGCATTCTCACCTCTAGGTAAATTTTTTTGCATACTTCTGTGGTCACTGATAGGCTGTATTTACATCTGCAACAACAGCCCTGTACTTAGCACAGCTCAACACACATACATCTTTCATAAGCCTCAAAAAACCAGAAATACTAATTACTGACCTGCACCAGCTCTCCTATTCACCACTAGCTCCTGTAAATCTCATTCCTTATTTTTAAAAATAAAACTATGTACTTTTGAAAGCAAAACAAAGTTCACATGACAATACCACAATGTAAGCAGCAAGGTCTGCTACCAGGAGAGGAACCAGACATTCCAGGAGCTGTCACAAGAATATGGGGTTGAATGGTTTATGTCCCCTAAGTGTGATGCAGTGCAGAGAGGAAACTGCAGCTGGGATGCAGGTCAGGCTCTGATAAATAAACACCAAATTTTTGTTGAAGGGAGGCAAAGATCAGGATGGACTATTTTCTTCCCCTATCACTTCCAATGTTTAGTTGATGTTACCCCTTTAGCAACATTTTGTGGCTTATTTTCCTCCCCATCCCTGCTCAGTGTCTCAGCCATAACCTGATGTTTTTCTGCAGTCCTTCTCGTGTTCTGCAATTTAAACTTAAACCTGCAGCCATCACTCCAGCAAATTTTTAGGGAAAAGCAGCTTCTGCCAGGTCCCTGAAACCACACTAATCAAATTACTTGACAGCCTTGGAGTGAGAGCTGGGTTGCTGGAAATGTCCTGTGCTCCTGAGGCTGTGGAACAGAGCTGTCAGCCCTGGCCCTCAGACATCACTTACTGGTGTGATTCACTAATTGGAAAGCCAGGCCTCCCCTGGCAGGAGGACACAAAGCCCATTCAGCTAAGTACTGAAGTTATCTTCAGGCACTAAAGATTTCTAAACATATATTCTTCAGCAGTCAGCAGCTCAGCAGGGTTTTACAAAGCCTCTCCTGCCCCTTTCAGCAGCACGGGTGCAGGATGTGCTTGGGTCACTCTGTACCAGGGGATCTCATGTCAGCAGAACTCTCTCTCTCTAAATATTTACAACAGAGTTTGGGTTTTATCAGTTAGCCATGTCCTGACCCAGCAGAAACTTCAAACAAGTTGCCCGTTTATTTGCTTTACAGCACCCACAATGCTTGGCAAAAGATTTTTTAATTTAAAAAAAAAAATTCTATTTTTTTTTCCCTCCTTTTCCCATTGTATACTCAACTTTTGAAGCTACTTGTGCTGGGAAAAAGCATCATCCAGAGTACAGCATCAGACCAGCTATGGCTTATATATGTGAACATATGTGACCACATTCTTTTGCTTTAAGTAAACAGTGAGCAACAGCACAGTCTGTGACCCCTCGGGGAAAAAAAAAGTAACCACTGGAAAAAATTAGTTACCAAATGGCTTTTTGCAATCGTGGCTACAATTCATTATGCCAAGGATGAAAACTAAAGAGAAGAGCACAGCAGTCTCTCAGAAACCCTGCTGAGGCAAAAAAACCCAGGAATTATCACAGATAGGGTCCTAAAACCATCTCAAAGCCTAGCTCCTAGGAATGGAGGTGGTAAATCCACATTCAGGCTGAATCCCTGGAGAAGGTCCATCTCTTGGACTTTGAAGCCTCAAATCTAGCTGTATTTTTTGCAGCAAACTTTAAATCAGAGGAGCAGTTAAGTCTTCTGCTGTCTTGCATGGAGTTACAATTTCACCCATCAAAACAAAAGAAGACACTTGTGTTAATTCTGCCATTTTGCCTCAATGCCCACCAAAACAAAAGAGTATTATGAAATTATTCATTATTTTTTCACACAGAGGCTTCAGGAAGCTTGTGTATCTCCTGGCATCCCCCTTGTTCTCCAGATACTCCACAGCAGACACCTGGGAGTACCTGTAAGAGAGAGGTTATCTGGGCAACCATTCAGTAACTCCCCTCTAACACCTCTTATCCAGGAGAGAAGATGTCAAAAAGCACAGGAGTGACAGGTGAAGCCAGAGAAGAATTTAACCAGCATAGGAAGGCTAAATGGAGTTTTCCAAACCCAAGATGCTGACCTAAGTATTCAAATTTCCTCTGAAACTCCAGAGAAGTCAGCTTGTGTCCCATCCTATCCCATCCCATCCCATCCTATCCCATCCCATCCCATCCCATCCCATCCCATCCCATCCCATCCCATCCCATCCCATCCCATCCCATCCCATCCCATCCCACAAAGTAGCTGCTCCTTTGGGGAAGAAGCAGGATTGAAAATCCCCCCTTTAGCTTGTACTCCTCATTCCCCTGCACAGAAAAATAAGAAGATTTAAATTAAGTTGACAGTCCCCAAAAAAGGCTGTTGGAAATTTTACCAGGATGTGTAAGCAAGCCAGGTAATATCACATCCAAAGGTTCTCATATTTTACTGGTGATAAAAGTAACACCTCCACCATGGAAAGTCAAATGGTTGGAGAGAGTTTCCAGCCAGATGATGCTTTCCTCCAAGGAAAACTCTTTGATAGGGAAAACAGCTGCTAAACTGGATTTCTGAAGTGTTCACTGGACCAAGAACAGTGACAAGAGGATTATCTTCGAAGCAAAATCCTGCAGCTCTTCCTTTTCCCTTTATGCTTTCCTTGGAAATGTGGAGGATCAGGGGAGAGCCCCAGAGCTCTGGCAACTGCACTGCAACCACTGTGGCTCTGCAAAGAAGTTGGGTGGGTGACAGTGGTCATTCCAGCTCAGAGAGGGGAGTCTGGTCACTGCACCCATCACCCCAGTTATTTAATAACATTTCACTCTGTAAACAAACAAGATCACACAGAATTTTCCTTGTAATGCACAGTCTTATCCAGATGCCTCAATGCTGCCAGTTTTCCTGGTACAGAAATTATCTGCAACTCACATGAGAAATTTTGAAAGACTAACATAAAAAAAAAAAAAAAAAAAAGAAGAAAGAGATGAAAACGAAAGCTATAAACATTCCAGAAAACAAGTAAATAAATAGAAACCTGACATCTGCTAACAATTGTCACTCACAGTTGCTAATTTTGAATTTGGCAGAAACTCCATTTCCAGCACTGTTTTTCTGTACTGGTACAGCCCAACTCATCCCTGCAGCCAAATAACTCTCCCAGGGCAGCCAGCAATGCTGCCTGATGGGGGACCATTGGCTCTGCCACATTTTTAAGTTTTCTATCCAGGTAAGAGGCACACCAGCCTCTGGTTGCTGCCCTCTGGCTTGCTTCACTTGCCACCACCTCCCTCCTTGCCCAGGGGGCTAGGAACACCAGCAAAAACCAGCAGAGGATTCTGTTCTGTGCTGCCACATCTGTCCTCCCAGCTTCTCAGTGGGATGAAGAGCCTATTGAGATGACTTGGTGGAGTCCCTCAAGGATAACACTGATGTTTTAGGAAATCCCTGAGCTGCAAACTGCTGGAGGATGGGGGGATACAGTGTGAAGCAGTGTTTTCCCTGCCCTGTTAGCTCTAAAGGCAGAGCAAGCCCATAGTCCAGCTCCATTGAGCTATTTAATAGCAAGTCCTCCCAGCAAAGAGCTGTCAGGTTTTAAACAGTCAAAAAAAGATGTGACAACCTGAGCAAGAAGGCCAAGAAGAATAACAGCCTGGATGGACATTTGATAAGACCCAGCACAGACACAAGAACTTCCCTGTTCTGCTCCAGCAGGAGACCAGGTCATGCCCTGCTCCCTGCTCCCAGTGCTCGGGATTTCCTGATTCCTGCTGAAGCTTTGCTGTCTCAGAGCAGTGCTGGGGCTGGAACTGCAGCAAGCAAACATTATCCAGAGGGCTAAAACCCATCAGAGCTCTTCTGCCAAGCAGCCAGTGTCAGCTGCTGCTGTCTCTCCTGTCTTAGCTGCCTATCCTTGCAGTAAGCCAGACAGCCCTGCCTGCTGCTGCTTGCCAGCACTCAAGGAACAAATTACTTTGTCACTGTCAGAAATTACTCCCATCCAGCTCAGTTTTGCTGGATGGATTTCATGATCTGTTTGGTTCCTCACTACCAACACTTCATCAGGTGAAAACTCACCCTGCATTTCTAGTTACTTGCTTGACCTTTAGAAGAGGGATGCTTTTCAGAAGTGCAAGCTGGCTGACAGCCTTTCTAAAACCCACTAACCTCTTGGCCTAGACAGACACCTGATATCCCCATTCCAACAGACCTTCCAGCAACAGTGAAGAGGGGGCAAGGCATCTGATTCTCTGCATCTTTTCCCTGACAGCTGTGATTGGATTGCCTTGGCAGCATCCCTCTCTAATAGGAACGTGTGAGATGCTAAAAGCTAAAATAAAAAATAAAGAAAAAGCCAGTAAAGCCTTCAAATAGATCACAAGCCCGTTAAATACAGTGCTGTCAACTCTAAAGGTCAGGCTCTGGTTTCGTAAAAAGTTGCTCAGTGCAGAAGGAACATTTTCCTGCTGTGTGCCTTTACCTCCCAGGCACAGAAATCCTTTCTGCCCCATGCAGCTGCCACACCTGGAAACGGAGCATAAGAAGTACCAGAAATGCAAAATCAATACCAAATCAATCAGCTGGCATTTGCCAGAGGGTAATCTTCACAGCAAACAACACGGGCAGTCCTATCCTGCAGCCAAGGCCCCATTAGCAGCCACTGAACACAAATCAGCTCTCAGCTTGCTGAGCTATCAGATGACACTTTCCAAACTGTCACCAGCCCCCATTTGAAGTAGACAAAGATGCACAGAAGGACCCCTGGGATTTTTCAAAAACACAAACAGGCTCAGTTCCCATGGAAGTCACCAGGGAGCAAGCACTAAAAGGGATTTTCAAAGGCAGTGGGGGATATACCTGCCATTTCTAAGTGCCTGGGCAGCTCTTCCAAGCTTAAGTCAACTCCCTTGTGAAAACAGCTCTTCAGAAGTGACTTTGGATTACCTGTGAACTCCATTTCAGCTACAGTGCACTGGGAAAATCTGAGATGGTCACCAGAGGAATACAGGAACTGACAGTAACTGCTCCAGAGCAGGACTGTACAGGCTAGGATGCTGCTGTGTCCCCTGAACTCATCTATGTAATAAATAATAATAAATCAGCACCAGACTGATTTGGTCCTTACCCAAGAACCCTTTTCCCTGGCTTGAGCTCAGCTTCTGCTCCCATGAGTTGGAGTTCTGTATAAGCAGTAAGAGGAGGGAGCTCTGAAGGCCAGCAGCACCTGTGAAGACAGAACATGCCACTTGTTACCCACAGCATGAGCAGGAAGGAGACAGGGAGAGAGTTTTGCCTGGAAGGAAGAATGTAGGAGCCCTACAGAACACCCAAACCGACAGCTCTAGGGAAATGATCAGCCTCTGAGGGGCAGAAAGAGCAAGTGAAAGTTGAGGGGAATCCCACAGGAAGGCTCATTTGAGCTAGAACTGGATATTCCTTCCCCAAACCCTCACAACTGCACAGGATGAACAATTATTTTTACTGCCTGACTGGACTGAAAATGCCCCAGGTAGAGTCAGCTCAGGTGCAGTCCCAAACGTGCTGCTCTGCTGGCTGAGACAGAAGTCTTTCCCTAACTAAGATTAGATAAAACTCCAGTGCCAATTCAGAAATAAAAGCAATCCTAGAACTGAGTACAGAAGTGAAATTGCCATCACCCTCTTAGCGTTTTTGAATTTTTTTATTTTTAAAAATTACCTACCACAATTACATATGCAATAATTAAACATAGATACTCTCTCTCAACTTCACCCATTGCTCCATATCCTCTTGGAATAAGAGGGGCCTCCTCCTCCACTCACAGACACCCCAGCACAAGCCACAGGACAGCTGAATGTCCTGGCCAAGCTTCAGTGACCGTGTGTTCTACCAAAATCCAGGGTAGTCAGGACATTTTCTGGCAACACTTGATTTTTAAGAGCACAAAATAAATACAATTTAAAAAGAAAAATTAAAGAACATACTGCTTGAACAAGATTTTGAGTGAGCAGGAACACGTGTGTACTTTTCCAATGACTTCATGTCTGAATGAATCCATCGCCAAAGCTGGAAGTTTCATTACCAGTCACCCTCTGCAAAAAAGCAGCTTTCAGAGTGTCCACACACAGCTGCTTCACTCCAGCCACTGCTCACTACCCTGGCTACTCCTTCCACCAGGCTCCTTGGTCCTGCTAAACACCAGACAAGTTTTCCTGGCTCCTGTACTTACTAAACCAAAGGAACACTTTGCTGACAAGGGTGCAGCTGGGGCATTTCAGAACCCCAGAAAGCATTCACAGGGGATCTCTGAAAAAATCTCTTTCATAGAGGATCTCAAACCAGGCTGGCATAGTAAGGAACATGACTTTGGACTTTACAGTATAAAGCAGAAATGTTTTGAAGATGGAAAAAGTGAATCCCCAAGACCTTTCCAAGGATGGTAGGTGGCACAGAAGGGGT